>NW_024609835.1:36481926-36767139 GCF_016920785.2 Ixodes scapularis | reverse complement strand
CTAGCATGACTAGCTATTAGCTTTCATAGCGCACATCGCACAGATCACCAGGGAATGGCCTTTTACTTCCGTAATACAGAAAGTGATGACGCAGAAACCGGTCCGAAACACGCAGAGAGATTCTCACGGAGAGGAGTGGGGAATAAAAATAAATAAATAATAATAAAATCACCCAACTTCGATCTTAACAAAAATTCCGTTAAAAAAATAAAAGATTTAGGTTCGAGCGGTGGCAAGGCGATAATTCCACCCTGGTGGAGAGTCAGACAAAGAAGTCGACGACACGTAAAGGTAAAGCAAAAAAACAAAAATTTAATCAGGACGGAAAAACTCAGCCGCACACGGCAAGAACAAAAACCAATTCCTCCAGGCATTCCTAAACTGGACACAATAAAATCCGTGCGAACACGCTCTCTACAGCACCGTCAGGCCGCTACGCCATGACGAAATAAGCCCAACAACTAAACAATGCAGAAGGGTTTGGATTTGGGCTAGTTGGTTGAACCATAGCCTCGTTGAACATGTTTAGGGTTAAAAGCGCTAATCGGATGTGTGTCTTGTTGGTTTCGCGGTACGTGTAATTTTCCAATAATAAACCAGTTGCAAGTAGCGCTCTGTGGTGTGTGTCTCTCCTACTCGTCCGTCGTTTTTTAGCGCTTTTAACCCCTAAACTAAACAATGCTATCAAACAGCTAGTAAGAAAACATTCTAAGCAAAAGAAAAAAAAGTTCTGCAGAGCGCGCCCGAAAAACAAAGTTCAGCGAGGCAAAAAAAAAAAAAAAAAGTTTTAACTGACCGAAGCCGAGTCCAGTCCCACGACACTGCAGCCTGGCAGGATGACGGCGTCCATATGATGCTCGAATCTATTCTTCACTCTGTTCCGGAGAGCCACGACGGCTGTGCGGAACAAAGTGAAGAATAGATTCGAGCAGCGATGCACGAGAAATTCCCCGTAATTGGGCGCGCTGAACGAGGTAATGTACGGGGAATTATCCGGATAGTTTGTTCACAAGACGTCCGAACGATTTCTTTTTATGCACTGTTATTGATAAAAAATAAGTTGCGTTAATTTGATAAAAAAAAAGAAAAAAAAAGTGAAAGCCGTTTACAACTCCCTGTAACACCGAATTAGAGCGCAGCTCTTGAGTAGGAGGAGGGAAGGTTTACGGGGGGTTAAGTGACCTGGGGGGGGGGGTCACGTGACCTTGGGAGTCACGTGACCATGCCGATGACGATGCGGACTCCGATGACGTCATCAGCGATGATGACGATGACGATGCGGATGTCGGTGACGTCATCAGTGACGTCACTGATGATGGTCATCTGTGATGATGACGATGACGATTGCGGATGCCCCCCCGAAGTCACGTGACACCCCCAGGTCACGTGACCCCCGCCGAGTCACGTGACCTCCCCGATGACGTCATCGTCACTGATGACGTCACCGGCATCCGCATCGTCATCGTCATCATCACTGATGACGTCATCAGTGACGTCACTGATGACCTCACCGGCATCCGCATCGTCATCGTCATCATCACTGATGACGTCATCAGTGACGTCATCAGTGATGATGACGATGCGGATTCGCCGGTGACGTCATCGATGACGTCATCGGGGAGGTCAACGTGACCCTGGGGGTGGTCACGTGACTTCGGGGGGGGGGGGGGTCACGTGACCTCGAGGGGTCACGTGACCTCGGGGGTCACGTGACCTCGGGGGGTCACGTGACCTCGGGGGTCACGTGACCTCGGGGGCTCACGTGACTTTCAGGGGGGTCACGTGACTGGGTGTCACGTGACCTCGGGGTGACCTTGGGGGTCACGTGACCTTGGGATGACCTTGGGGGGCCACGTGACCTTGGGATGACCTTGGTTACGCCGACGCCGACGCCCGACGCCGACGGCGGACGGCGACGGGCGACGCCGACGGCGACGGCGACGGCGACGCCGACGGCGACGCCGACGCCGCTCAAGCCGGGAACGGGCCCCTAAGAGCTGCGCTCTAAAAAAAAAAGAATCGAAGTTTGCGTGCTTGATTAGTGGAGTGTTCAGGAATCGTGCCAGGCCAATATACAGGCGTCTTCAAACTTTTACGATGCTTATCATCCTTTGACTAGTTAGTGTCTGAACGCAGTGGCATGCCTGGAGTGCGATGCACAGCTTACTACGGAATCACGCAAAATCCTAACATTAAAAGAAGCTACAGTTTCCTACCCCAGCTGTTGCATCGTGGTATGGAACCCGCTTACCGCTCATTCACACTGGAGGCGGATCCGCGTTCGGAAAGCGGTTGCGAACGCGGATCCGCTTCCAATGTGAATGAGCGGTTACAGAGGCGCCCGCCACCTGACTATAGCGTGTCCCCCGACGTCTTTTGCCGGTTGGCGCCTCAAGAACAGCGACAAGCCCCGGGTTTCCGCCCTCGGCTGCCACGGCGCTGCTTTCTATTGCAGCCTCGTACGAACCATTTGTCAGGTCGCTTCTCCCGTATACGGACGAAATTCCCCGGCACCGTTGCCTGATAGACGTCTGAGGGGAAGAAAGGGGTGGGGGGGGGGGGGGGGGAGGGAGGGAGAGGAGGAGGAGACGCGAGTCAAATATATTGGAAGAGAGGGGGAAGGCTATATACCGTCCGAAAAAGATGAACTCGCGTGTGTTCGGCAGAAAGGCCGGCGCCCGTGGCTCCATTAATTGCACCGCTCTCTTTAGCGAGCCCCCTCTTTTTCTTTTCCCGACTCGGTCCCTCATTGAACCGTTCGGAAGAGAGATATACGTATATTTCTTTTTTATCGTCGCCCAGAATCCCTCGGTCGATGTGGATGATCGCGGCGGCACCTCCTTTCGTTCTCTCGTCGCGCGCGACGCACGCAGCCCCAATTTCTCTCGTCGAGGAAGGGCGTCTCAATTCATTCGAAATCGCGTTGAAGTGGTGCCGCCGTCCCGGTCCGCGTCTCCTCCAGGTGTAACGGCGCCGCCGCCGTCGCGGCCACATTCCTCGTCGAACGAGTGCGCCCACGGGCTGATGGATCGGGGCGCTCGTCTGCTCTCGACGCTCGATTGAGCAGCGCACGGGAGTCCCGCTGTGTTTAGGTGGTAGGCAGCAAGCCCCATTGCGTGCGTGTGCACGCGTCTGTCTCGTGGCTGAAGCGGTTCCTTTTTTTACGATAAACTCTACTTTAAAGACAGACGACCGATTCGCGCTTTCCACTTCTCCCTCGCTTCCTCCTCACCCCCCCCCCCCCCTTTCTATACTTCCCAGCGTTGCCTGTTTCCTTCTCCCCCGTGAGGAGGGTCTTCTGCCCTGCAGCATCTCAACTCTGGTCGTCGGCCTTTAAGGGGAAGCTAAAGAGGTCCTTGGATTCGAACAAACAGTGAAAGTTGTAATGTAGACAGCTTAACAATGGTGTGTCCTAAGTTTTATTTCAATCCTGTTAGTAGGAGAGGCGTAATAGCCAGTTAAACATTCGACGTAGACCCGCGCCCGTCGCGGCCCGCCGACGTTAGGAAAGCTCGAGAGCGGAAAGAAAAAAAACTAGCGAAATTGACGTCATCAGCGGAGTCACATGACCCTTGCTCGCCGCTAAGCTGGCTCAGGGATGCCGTCAATGACGTCACGATGGTCTGGACAGATAACGTCCGGCAGGGAGGATCGCCGCATTTGAACACCGCCTAGGAGACGAGGCCGTAGTGCTGACATTTTTGCGTCACCAGCCAAGGCCAACGCTGGACACAGATTGGAAACGTGTGCTGCGTCACCGCTTCTTAACACCGAGTCACGTTCGAGCCGAACAGTGACGCAATGGTCGTGTTCAATCTGTGCCCGGCGTTGGCCTTTGCTGATGACATCTCTACGAGCAATTTTATCTAGGTTGGTGTTGCGCCTGCCTGGCGGTGATCGCTGCACCTATCTTTCCGAATAAATGCGGTTTACGTTTGCCCAAGATACGCGCGATACAGTGATATGAAAACCTCCGTTCACTCCCCCCCCCCCCCCCCCCCCCCCACCCACCACACACACACACACCCACACACCAACAACACCAAAACAACGTTTATAATGTGAGTTGTCCACAATAACGAGACAAAGATGCATGCATTTTGCCAGCTTGACCTCGAATTAACGGAGTCCATATAAACGATACATGACTGCAACTGAATTCACGAAACAAAAAGCTATAGAAGTCCGGTCTTAACTTAGATTTCTTGAAAAGTGCTTTAGCTTCCCTTTAATTGAAGTGCGACGACGGGCGGTGTTGAGTTGGTGCAGGTGTACGCCTCTCTTGGCGCTTCGTGTCGGGACTACTCGTATAACTTCGGTTGGTACAATTTAGAATCACTGACTATATCTGCGGCTTTATTGGACTGTTATTTCCGAACGCTTCTTGGAGCTCACCGAACGGCATTGGACATGAATCTGAATGGTTAGAACTTATATATCGTACGTTATTTTTGGTTAATTCTGAATGTGCAAGGCTGTAGGCAATCAGTTCGTTCTTTTCGTGCAGTTGCTCCTCCTCTTTTTTTTATTCATACCGCTGGTCTCTTTCAAAACCGTGACGAACATAAAAAAAAAGAAAAATTATGGTGCATTTTTTTTTTTTTTATGATTTTAATAAAAGATCACCTTCTCTAGAGTAGTCTGTTGTCACAGCAAATGTTTGACATGTCACGCTATGGGGTTCACTTTGGCTTCTTGTTAGAGACTCGGTTAAGGCTGGATCTTAAATTTGCGTTTTCAATGCGGTCGACTGCGTCCCAATCGCTCAAGACTGCTTACGACCAGGGTATTGAACCGAACCCGAACCGTGAACCGAAAACCAGAAAAACCGTTATTTTCGCGGGAACCGGAGTTGGACCGGGCCGAAATAATTATTTTTCGTTCGTGGGCAAAACTGATAAATTGTTTTTGCGGTGTTTTGTTCATGTGGAAAGTCATAAAGCGAGCAAAATAGGTAGCAGAAAGCTCTGTAACGTTTCATTATCAGGTTTTCACACAACGGTCAGGTTTGTCGTTGAAAAACCGCATGTTTTCGTTGAAGCTCGACCGCGCATCGCGACTGGACCGCTCGTTGCTTGGAATCAACGTGCAGCATGCTGAATAGGAAAGGTTGGTGCTCCAGCCATTGACCATGAGAGAACTCTTTGAAAAGCACATGGGGCAACATTTGAAGTCAGAGGTGATAGATGCACACTTTCTCTTCAATCTCAACGTCAGCTGCAGGTATACAGCGTCACGGCAGACAACGGTTCCAACATGGTAAAAGCTGTGCGTGTTCTCGGTGAAATGTACAAGAAATGGTCTGACTCCGAAGAAGAGGTCGGCTATAGTGACCCTGAAGTTGAGTCGCACGCTCTGCAATTCTTTACTGGAGAATTCTGAGAGCGCATTCTCTTACGATTCCGGCTTGCTATAAGGGATGACGTTCGCCGCTCATACGCTGCATCTGGCAGTTAGTGACGCCTTGAAAGGCTCAGGCTGCGGGCGAATTGTTTATGAAAGCCGTGCGCTTGTTAAGAGGCGACGTGTCCAATCTGTTACGTCCCTGATGAGAAAGCTAGGGGTTGAAAAAAACAGTGCTTGATCGTCCAACGCAGTGGATGTCCACGCTGCATATGCTAACCACGCTACTTGAACTAATAGGCTTCGCTGGGTGGTTCCTCTCAAAAGAAGAAAGCTCCAGGTGAAATGAAGGCGTATGGGCGGAAGTCGAAATGCTCGCAGTATCGCTTCGCCTGGCACAAGTGGCGACAAAGACATTGCAGAAGGAACAGTTCACTGTAGGAGATTTCTATGGAGCATGGCTGGGATGTTCCATGGACACTTCCAAGATATCATTGCCGTTAGCAAAGGCCTTGGTCCAGTCAATCAAAGAGGAGCGGCAACTGCTTGACACGGATGTCTTTGTGCAACAGTGTGCATGGATCCCCGTTACCGTCTTCTTCTCACCCCTGGGCAGAAGTACCGGGCCGTGTTGCATTTGAGAAAGACTTGGAGGCGGATCACAGCTCTGCAATGCGAGAAAGATCCTACCCTTTCTTCTGAAACCGCGCCGGCTTCAGAAGGTCAGGAAGACGTCCTGGAAGCGCTCCTCAAGGAAATAGAGGTTGAGGCTTGCGTGAACGTTCAAGGTGCCAGTAACCTCCTTTCTATAGCATGCCTCCTGGAAATGCTAGACAAGGAGCCGCGGCTTTCAAGGGACGCTAAACTGTTACAGTTTTGGGAGGAGAGAACGGAACGCCATCCAGAACTCTACGCATTGGCGCAAGTAGCCCTGGGAGTGCCTGCGACCCAAATCAACTTGGAGCGAGCCTTTTCTGCGCCGAAGTTCATTTTATCGTCTCAGAGGTGTTGTCTTTCCCCGGATATGCTTGACGACGTCCTGCTTCTTGGGGTCATCTGCCTGACATTGGACAGCTCTTTCACCTACTTCCCGAAATGCCACTTGCTCGTTGGTTCCACACAGTGGTATGAGCCTTTACGTTTTATATGTAACACTTTTATAAAATATGCATAGTTTATCTTTTTGTATCGTCAATTGTTTGTGTAGCATATGAGTACGAACCGGTTTGAACCTCTATTTTTTCACTCCGGAGTTGAACCGGAGCTGAACCTTTTCTCCTGAACTGGAACGAAAACCGGAACGAAAAACATTTCGGTTCGACACCCTGCCTACGACGTGATGCTATTACGTGTTAACGAGGCCACCGAGTGCCGAGCAATGCGTCATGTAGCGGAACTAAACGCAGCTCAGCGTACTCAACGCGAATGTTTCAACGAGCCATTACAATTACAACGGCAGTTTGATACTTCAGCTCCATGTTCCAGGTAAAAAAGAACAGCCTTTTTTTTTCGTGTAAAGCTTGTCAAATGATTAGCCTTTGTAAAAATTAAGCCACCTCCGTATAAGGGCAGCTGAAACTCCTTTCAAAAAATGAGGTAGAGGTTGATTCTGGGGTAGTTTTATCCCGTGAATCTGAATATTGCGTTCGTGTTTTCCGAAGATGTAACTAAATGCGAGAAAACATGAAAAACCTTCGACCGGTCGTAATGTCCTAAAAGGATGCCTCGGCCGCCAAGTGCGTGTCGCTCGTGTGTTCAGCGCGTGCAATCGCAAGCTGGCACCAACCGTGAGGTATTTTTCTGCCCTTTTTAAAAAATAGCAAGAGTGCGCGTGCATAGCTTTGATAGGCGCTGAAGATGCGCGAGAGCAGAGATTCCGAAAGCTCCTTTTCTGACGTCACGCTCCGGGGAGGAGGGCCTGCATGCATGCACTAGGCACACCCGTGGAACCTCCGTGGCGTCGGGGAAGCGTGCTCCTCCCGTACCCCGCAGGCCCGGGTTCGATTCCCACCCAGATTGAAATACACCAAATTTTCTTTTCAAAGCCATTAATTTACTCTGTTTACAGGAACCTCCCCGAGACATTTGACGCCAATCTGAGCATTTTTGTCGTGTTTCCACTCTTTGTGTGGTCGACCATTTTTGGTACCATCGCTGTGTCACGCCGACGACGACGCCGGAGATTCGCGTAGTGGGGCATATAATGCCTTCTTAATAAAAATAATTTCGATATTCGGTAGTCGATTTAATACCCCATTCACACGACTGTAAAGGTACCTTTAGCTAAGGGACCTTTATTCTCTGCGGCCAATCAATTCACGTTCTTCCGCGCGTGGCGCGTGCTCGCGACCCAAGAGCACGGGCTCATTCGCCGGTAGCAAAGGGACCTATGTTAAAGGTACCTTTATGCTGACCGTGTGAGTGGGGTATTATACCCCTGTCAGACGGGCTAGTTTAGTGTCACTACAAGCGAGTGCACTTCGCCCTTAGTGTCATTTCTGTAGTGTGCCAAACGGCTCCTTCCTGAGGAACACACTTCGCTTGGAGTGAGTTTGACGAACTCACTTCGATCGATCGAGCGCGTGGAATCAGTAGGAGTGTTTCAACAGTAAAACATAACAACACAGAAACCAAAAGCGTTGCGTAAGTCTTATTTTATAAAGAAAAAGAAATTCGCGAAAGAGACTGCATGTAGAAGAGTGGCATTGCAAAAAAAAAGTAGTGGGGTGGACTTGGAGTTTAGGCTTACCTGAATCAAGATTAGCGCAGTGGTGAATTGATAAAAGACGACGACAAAGTCAGTCATTCATGGCTGTCTTGGTTAGCAGAGAATGATAGAGTCTACTTTTGTTTCAGCATGTAATTATTTGAGACGACACGATAATTATGATCTGATTAGGCAGTGTCAGGGCCTCCTCGTAGGCTTTCGTGGAACGAAGCGGAACGCCAAAGTTGGATATGCTTCGTTCTTTATATTGGCTTGCGATCATCGATCAGAATCATCCAATTAGCGTAAAAATTGTTCATTAAAGCAACGTTGTTTTAGAGCACAGCTCCTAGGCACCCCTTTCTGAATTAAGCGGCGTCGGCGTAACCGCGCGTTGCATTAAGGGCTGTTTCCCAAAATGACGTCACACGTGACGTCACGTGTGACGTCACGAGGGTAAACTTTTCCCGCTAAATTTTGCGGTAAAAGTTTTTTGCTCAGTTTAGTGGAAAATTTTTCCGTTAAATTTAGAGGAAAAATTATATCCGTTTGACGTCACATCTAAAATTTCATATGACGTGTCATGTGACGTCACACGTCAATTCAGCGGGAAAATTTCCCGGCTAAATTTAGCGGGAAATTTAGCGAATTTTTTATGCTAAGTGGGATTGGAATAGGAGAGGAGGGTACGGAGGGGGAGCAGCTGGCATACCCTCCCATTCGTACCCTTCCTCCCTCCTCTCAAGAGCTGCGCGCCAATTTGTCATTACAGAGAATTGCAAAAGTCTAATTTTTTTAACGTGTCTTTATTAAGGGGTATCGGTGGCCGAGTGGGCTAGCGCCCATCAGATCGGAGTACGTGGAGAGAAAGCTCGCGCTGGAGAACCCAGTGATCCTGAGCTCAATCCTCAGCCCTGCCCGAAGAACACACTTCCAATGAAGTGAGTTCGGGGAGCACACTACGCTCGCTCCTGTAGACCGAGTGTGTAATCTCGATAGCAGTGTTCAAGGAGTAAAAATAATAGAAGAAATTAACGCTGCGTAAAATTAGTATTATTTTGATAGGAGTAATATTAGATGCGCACTTGTTTTCTGTTGCTAAGTAAGGAAAGTAGTGCATTGCAGAAAAACAAGCGGCTAATCTAGTTCCCAGCCTTGGCCCCTGCGCGACGGCCAGCGACGACCAAGAGGCACCTGCGAAACTCCACCAGGAATCTGAAGGTGGCAGGAGAGACGCGAAAGGCTTGATTGAAATGGAACTCGCCCAAATGGGGCAAGGTGTCTTTGAACCACCGTTCGTTCCCCTGGAAAGTCCACCGTTCTCGACTGATCACGGGTAGGTTGTCGGTCATGAGAGCGGCTACGGTGAAGGCATTGGCCTGCAGCTGCTGATCGATGTCACTTGACATTCTTGCCTGTGCGTCGGCATCCAGGTCCAGCTGCCTCTCATCTGAAAGGCGTTGGGCTCTTCCGGAAAAAAGTGAACCAACCACGCGCTTCCACTGTCCAACATCGCGGATATCGCCCTCCATCTCGTCCTCCACACACTCCATGATGTTTCGTTGTGGCGAGTGGCCGCCGTGCGAGTGGCCAAGTGAGCTCGCGCACACCAGCTCGGAGCACGCGGAGCGAAAGCTCGCGCTGCAGAACCCAGGATTCCTGGGTTCAATCCCTACTTCTGCTCATTTCGATCTATACTCCGTTTCACCTTATGTTGTACCGCAGACAAGGCTAGAAGCGCGAGCTCATAGCGTTGGGAGCTACTCACGCACGAGAGCTTGTGCCGCCGAGATGTGCCCTGAGCAAAGAGCTCACGCTTGTAGCCTTTCCTGCGGTACATTATAAGGTGAAACAGAGTATAGATGAGCATTGTACCGGCGTGCGGACGTGTATCACTAGCTTGTAATGGCTGATCGTAATGATCACGTTGGATTTAAATTTGGATTAAAGCTCGTGACTTAGCGCAACAATGTGTGGTAACGTGTTTCTAATAAGACGACGAAGTTATTTATAAGAAAATGCGTATGCACTGTAATAATTTGCTTGCCCATTACTTACCCATCGTCATTGCCATCATTTTGGAGTGACACTAAGTTTTCCCGTGTAGCACCAACACACTTGAAGTGTGTTTCGGCGGGCTGAAGTGCACTCGCTTGTAGTGACACTAAACTAGCCCGTCTGACAGGGGTATTAGTGTGTTTCCTCAAATACTACACCGCTTCAGCTTCCCTTTACGTTTTTATTTTGAACTCTTTTTTTTTTTGTTCGTGCACCCGCCCTATAAGGAACACGGCGAAAGAGCCAAAGTACGCACCTGATCAGTCAGTGAACGAACTGTAACTCATATCTCCATGTTTAAAAAAAAAAAAAAAAAAAAAAAAAAAAAAGCATGTTCCAGTTTACCCGGACAGACCTAGAATGATGTTTATTTTCGAATCTCGCAGTGCCCGCCTTGACAACCAATTTGCAGCATAACATTATTTTTTTTACATGGTTATGAGCACTGTAGCGACTTGTGACATTAGACGGATCTGTTGCACGCTGTTTGAAGCCGTGCCTCCTTCGCCCAGTCTTTAGTGTGTGCCGCGGTGCGTGGCGCCTGCGTGGTCCGGCCCGCCTGGAAGCGAATGCGTGCCCTGGGCGCGTGCAGATCGAAGTGCGCGTTAGCGGGGGAGTGCATTCAGGTCGCGGCGGGGAATTCGATCGGGCGGAGAGGGGCCGCCGCAACACTGGGCCTCGCTGCCGGGAACCTGCCGACCAAGGTCAGCGGTTCGATCCCGCGCTCGCCGGCTCTATGCATGCTCCGCCCGTTCCCAGAGCGCTGTGCGCGTGCGGCTGTGTTCCGGGTCTTTGACGAAAACGGCAAAAGAAAAAGCAACAACGAATCCACTTCAAATTGTTTTTGTTCCCATATAGGACCTTTCTGGGCCTGTAAATGTCGATGGCTGTGGGTCACGTGGTTGGTTCCACTATGGGTCGCGTGACCGTGTGAAGTGACGTCACGTGACATTACCTCAGTTGTGGAACTCCCGGGGAGTTCCACAACTGGGCGACTGCTCGTGCAAGCAGCGTCTATGGGCAGTTGCATAACTGAGCTAGTCAAGTAGCGTTGACCACGACGTGACACCGACACGTGACCTGGTGTCATGTAACATAACCACGGTTGCACGCTACGCTTGTGACTCGTGACGTTACCTATGGAATTAGTGCAAAAGTCGGTTTAGTAAAGCGTCGGCGCTTTTTCATGATGCTAGAAAGTGCGTATTCTCCCCAATAACTAGTGCTCCGTGTTTTCGGATAAATCCGATAAACTCCGAAAAACACTCGCCGGTAAAATTTCCGAAAATTCGAATTTATCCGAAAAACGCGGAATTTCGAGGTCACGATGTTAAACTAAAAAGCTAAAAAAGACGGAATTTCATTAAGTAAATTTCTCAGAACAGAGGGTTAATGGTCCCAAATAAAGCCAATTCAGTCTTTTTTTTTTTTTTTTTCTCGAGCTATTGACAAAAGGAAGTTTTCCGTTTATCTAGTCAAGTTTCGTTCAGTGTAGGCAAATGTACTACTGGACCACGACAAAAGCTATCGATTCGGTTTCCAGTATAGACCATACTGTTTATGCGTCTTAGAGAGAGGGTTGGGGAAGGGGGAGGGCTGTGTTTTCATAACAATGAAAAAAATCTGTAGATATCATAGGATGGGGGAGGGCAGCTGAAGGTTTTATGCTTCCAGGAGTTCGGAAATTTCAAAGTATCGACGTTTATTGAAGTCGCGCATGTGTTCAAGATTTGTCGTAGGACAGTTGGTACTGCCGATCGCAAAGGTGCCAGTGCCAAATGTAGCTGCAGAAATATCTTTCTATGTCGGAGTCCCACTTACCAATTTGGTGTAGGTCTTAGTCAAAACATAATTTGTAATTAGAAAAAAAATAGCGAATTAAATAAAAGTAAGCAGCTAATTACGGAGAATTGAGAATCAAGCAAAAATGAACTCCGATAAACCCTAAACCTCCAACAAAAAATCAACTCGAAAAAAAAAAAAAAAACCGCCGAATTTAAAAATAAATAAAAAAATAAAAATTACGGAATATTATCTATAACGTGATTCTACCTAAATAAGTGAAGAGCGGCGACATCTCTCTCTCTCTCTCTCTCTCTCTCTCTATATATATATATATATATGGGTGGTTTCATCTCAAATCGTGCAGGCAAGAAGGGTCGAATTTTTAATTTCGATGAAAACAATATATGTTATGGTGCCGTTTCTAAAACCGCAGTCGACACAAACCGCAAGTTCGTCAGATTTTTTGTTCTTGAGTTATGAATTTTTAAAGAGGCCGCGGCGAAAAGCAGTGCTTTTCACACCCGTCGTGGGTCGGATGTTTCGCTTGATCTCCCGCCATGGATTTTCAGTCCACATTATATTAACTTTTTTCAAGCACTCTGTGGACACATCTAAAAGGCTCCAATACCATGAAATAATTTTACGCCTTTTGCTTTTTTTCTGTACAAATGTCAAAAACGCCTCCTCGGTCAATTGTTGACGAACTTTGACAATTAATTACTGGCGATCCACTTGGGTTACACCGATATTTTTTATGTCTACGGAGAGCCCAAAACACGCTCTTTATATTTATTATAAAATGCCTTGGCGGTATAAAATATCCTTTGCGGTACGTTTACGTTAATATTATGCAAAAACCAAAAAGTACCATTTTTGAAATTGATTTTCTCAAAAAACTCATTTTTTATTTTTTTCAATTTTTGTTCAAATGTAGATATGATAGTTGTCTACACGAAAATCAAGCCTAGAAAGTGTATATTTTGTTTGCATGTTATATATTTAGACCTCAATATCGGAAAAAGACGTCTTTGTTTTGCAAGACCTAAGTCAGACATAGCGACCCATGCGTCTCTATGAATTGTGAAAAAGTTTTATTTAATTTTCTTCTCATTTTGTAATCAATTATAAACAGATTTTGTGGTATTGAATATTTATGCATGTTTTGACAAGAGCGGGAACCATGAGATACATATCTAACCAAATCAGCAGGCCTAGTAGACTTTCAATAACCAAAAGGCACAGACGTCGTATTGTTTCGATTTATAAACCTTTCAAAGTAAACTAGCACGACTAGCTATTAGCTGTCATATTACTAAGACAAAGAAAGTCACCACATCGTCGATATATTATATACAATTCTTTACGAAACCAAACACTGGGGCTTGTTCACCGCACATCGCACAGGTCACCAGGGAATGTCCTTTCACTTCCGTAATACACAAAAGTGGTGACACAGAAACGGTCCGAAACACACAGAGAGTGTGTCATGGAGAGGGGTAAGAAATAAAAATAAATAAATAGGAATTAAATTGCCCAACTCCGATCTTAACGAAAAATTGCGTTAAAAAAAAAAATAAAGTATTTAGGTTCGAGCGGTGGCAAGGCGATAGGTCCCCGCCTGGTGGAGAGTCAGACAAAGAAGTCGACGGCACGTAAAGGTAAAACAAAAAAAATCAATAATTTCATAAAGACGGGAAAACTCAGCCGCACATGGCAAGAACAAAAACCAACTCCCCCGGGCATTCCCTAAACGGGACGCAACCAAACGCGTGCGAACACGCTCTCTACATCACCGCCAGGCCGCTACGCCATGACGAAATAAACCCAACAACTGAACAGTGCTAACAAACAGTTAGTAAGAAAACACTGAAAAAAAAAAGTTTAGAAAAAACCGCACCCGAGAAACAAAGTTCAGCGGTGCGAAGAAACACACACGAGTCGGCCCCACGACATTGAAGTCTGGCAGGATGACGGCGTCCAGATGATGCTCGAATCTGTTCCTCCCTCTATTACGCACATCCACGACGGCTGTGCGGAACAGTAGCTGTACGATAGAAAGTGAAGAATAGATTCGAGCAGGCGATGCGCGAGAAGGTAACCGAGACTATGCTTCAAGCTTCATATCGGGAGAGGAGCTTTCGAGGTAGTTTCTGCAGTTACTCAAACTTTCTCTTTCCCCTTCACTTTTTTAAAAGAAAACGTCAGCCGGCGCTAACGTTTCATCTTGGGAGAAGCCCATTCTTCACAAACGGTTATAGTTGACAAGGAGGCTGACTTCGACCCAACTAGTCTCCGGGCAGAATACAAACACAAGTATATTTACCAACACGCTCGTTTTAATGTCTGTCTCCGGGCTTTGCTGTTTCCAAAAGAGATAACCCTTTATAAGGACAGAACGAGCGGGTTGGTGGGGATAATTAAACTTAAACAGTCCCTTCTCGTTTTCTTCCTCAAGTTTAATAGATAACCCTTCGGTGCTATCGGATCTCCCCGGAGAGAGAGAGAGAGAGCACGGCCGTTTCAAGGTAAGGATAGGGCGCTCGAAGCTAGGGCAAACAGGCGGTATCGTTTCACAAATGCACGGATGGCTGGTTTCAAATTTCCCCGCATCCTTAACGAAACCGGCCCATCTTCGTGTGTGCGTCTGCGGGATTTCTGTCCCGCGCCGCCGGTTTTAGCGCGCACGCGGCGTTGTTTTGGCTGGCAGAACAGTTGTTGACCGTCGACATTGTAAGGCCGTGGTGTCCTCATCATTTCAGGCAACGATTCCTTTGCTTTCCCTTGTGCAATACTCTGACAGACTCCTCCTGGGTGGCTGTCACCGTTCGCCGCGTAAACGACACAATCGTACCATTTCACTCCTCGTGACACAGGGTGCGCGGCTTGCTTTCCTCTCACGGGCCGTCCCATCTAACACAACGAGCGTGAAAGGTCGTGGTCATCTGCTGGCTCCGAAAGGGCGGGACGTTCATGCAGGCCGATTAGGGCCCTGAATCAATAAGACGTCTGCCGACTGCTACACGTTAAAAATTTACGACACCTGCTGGTCTGTTAAGAAGTGTTGCTTTCTCTTTTTGGAACTCCTCCGATGTAGCTTGCCGCCTATAATAAAATTTAAATAATCAATAAATATATCAGGGTGGAAATACTGTATTTCATTTTTATGTGGGAACGTTGAAAAAAAAGAAAAAAACTATTTCCAAGCTTGTGAAGACTCGCAATTCGCAAGTCCATTCCGAGCCGAAAAAACACGTTTTTGTACGATATTGATGCTTAAATGTAGAACATACAAACAAAATATACACTTTCTAGGCTTGATTTTCGTGTAGACAACTATCATATCTACATTTGAACAAAAAATAAAAAAAAATAAAAAATGGGTTTTTCGAAAAAATCAATTTCAAAAATGGCACTTTTTGGTTTTTGCATAGTATTGACGTAAACGTACCGCAAAGGATATTTTATACAGCCAAGGCATTTTATAATAAATATAAAGAGCGTGTTTTGGGCTCTCCGTGGACATACAAGATATCGGTGTAACCCAAGTAGATCGCCAGTAATTAATTGTCAAAGTTCGTCAACAATTGACCGAGGAGGCGTTTTTGACATTTGTACAGAAAAAAAGCAAAAGGCCTAAAATTATTTCATGGTATTGGAGCCTTTTAAATGCGTTCACAGAGTGCTTGAAAAAAGTTAATATAATGTGGACTGAAAATCCACGGCGGGAGATCAAGCGAAACATCCGACCCACGACGGGTGTGAAAAACACTGCTTTTCGGCGCGGCCTCTTTAAAAATTCATAAGTCGAGAACAAAAAATCGGACGAACTTGCGGTTTGTGTCGACTGCGGTTTTAGAAACGGCGCCATAACATATATTTTTTTCATCGAAATTAAAAATTCGACCCTTTTTGCCTGCACGATTTGAGATGAAACCACCCATATATATATAGTTTTACACGTGGAGGACGAGTAATACCTATTGGTTTTCATCGACACACCGAATAATTTACACACGCATTTATTGTCGAGGGAACGGATAAAGGCCTCATGTAACGTAAGGTCGACATGTTGGTAAGTGCAGCAACGCCTCGAACCTCTCCACCTTTGTTATTGATCTTTACCGGCAAGATATCAGTAAAATAACTCCGAAGATATGCGTAGAGGAAAAGTATACGAGGATAACATGCTCAACTATTTCCCCCGCGTGTCAGCGCGAGCACCGAAAACTCACGCACGATGAGCATGAAACGAGTGAAACACGAAACGACACGCGAACGGCACCGAGTGTCGGACACAGGATCGTCACCTCATCGATATGCGTCCCGTGATGATGATGTTGAACCGTGTGCGTAGGCTTGTGCATACGCAAGGAACACGGGGGGAGCGGACGCTCGAGCTACGCTCGTACTCTGCCACTCTGCTGCGGTGATCATCGACTGCTTGTGGCGCATACTAATGAAGCTCATTCACGCACGCGTGTTGGTTCTGGATATTTGTGGCGTGAGTAGAACGGCGGAGCAGTCGCTTTGGCATTCACGCTCTGGTTAGTCGCCTCTGCCGCAGGCTTTTGCGTACGCGCTTGCCTGCGCAATGTAGCTCCCAAAACGTTTTGCATAATTGCCGACGTAGCCAAAAACAACCGCATCGGCCTCTCATGCTTTGAGATTATGTATTCCCTCCAAAAACGAGTGTTTGACGCGATGCGGTGTGACAGGATGTTGCCACTGTTGGCGCGACGCAGCGTGACGCATGGTCGCTGGTTGCACGTTGCCCTCCTGTTTTATGCACAAACTTGACCAATTGTTGCTTCAGTGTGTCAGCGCTGCTTGCCATATGATTCACATATAGGCAGCGGAAACGCCAGACGCCCATAAGGACTGCCAAAGTCCCCGCTCTCCAAACGTATACACAGCACAATCCACCGCTTCTATGTTTTTGGTATGAAACCATGTTTTCGCGTTCCGTGGATTCACGAGCGGCAGGATTTCAAGCATGGAGGCCGGAAGAAGAGAGCAGCCGAACGAGCAACTCCCGGGTGAAGCTGAAAGTAGAGGTCGCTGTTCGCTAGGGACGTCCCCTAGGGCCACCAAACCAGCTCTTGACCGCCAAATCAGCTGTCCTTTCTTTTGGTTTTGGTCATCCTTGGGGGTGTGTCCCCCCAAACCCGAAGTCTTCCCCGGCATCAGATCTTGTGGCGTCATGTCGCCTCCAGAAGCTTTCTGGCTCCATGCCAGAAGCTCGTGGTGCGCACGCGCGTTTTCTGCCTAAACACTTTGATCCCTCGATTTCCGAAAAATGCTAAATTCCTTGCGGGCGGATGCTCGTGCAAACTAGAAGCATTTCATATCGCCGTACAGAAACATCACGCGCGACGGGCAACGGCCCAAAAGGACAGCCCAGGGAGCCCCGGAATGCTCCGGCCTGTGTTCAAGAGTGCGAGCTCGGTGATGCGGCTGCCGTGTCCCAAGGCTCGCGTGGTATAGGCCCACGGAAACGTCGATTGCCCCCGTATGCGCTGCGCCTCGTTTCTCGGCGAGACGAAGTGCAGGCGCCCAAGGGCCCGATTCTGTCGGCTCGGCACTTTTGCTGCTGCTGCTGCTGCCTACACCGCCGGGCGCGTGAACGCCGCTGTTCCTTGACCCCGTGGCCTCCCGTCGACGCTGGGCAGGATTCCGGCGGGCGGAGGCGCGGGTGCAGACGCTCCCGATGGCCTCACGTTCGCGTGCCCCGGCCTACTCGCTCCCGCGGACGCCCGTCTCGTTGTACCGGGAGCTGCGTCGTTGCGCCGCCGCGGCGGATGGGCGTCGTTAACGTTCGTTGTTGGGGAGTTTTGTCGCTGCTGTCCGCTGCCCTGGCGGGTTCGCTTCGGTCTCTTTGGTCACTCTCTTGTCAGACAGTTCCTCTCTGGCGAATTGTGCGAGCGAGAAAGAGAAATTATTTGTTCTTTCTGCGGTCGAAAGTTTTCTCACGCCGTGTACTTATGTTGTGTCTGTATCCTGTATTGAAAAAAATACCAATTGATGAAACGGATATGAGCGTTTTGGGGGTACTTACATATAGTGAGGTGACCGGCTGAGAACACTGGCCTCTGAGACATCCTTGTGACATCCCACTGAGGCCATCCTGGTGATAGCTAGGGGGAGAAAATCGGCTTAGAACGGCGGGAGCAATAATATGTTGTTTTTTTGGTTTTTCTTTAGACTTAGGCTGTGGTGGAAGCTGCTGCCCGTTACAAAGGGTGTAGCCAGTAACATGTCCATCCATCCATCCAGTGCCCACCCCGGTGTGAGTGTGAGGTAAAGATATAATATGCTATGTTCGGTGAGAGGTCAAAAACCCAGGGCGAGTGAAAGGATGGCTGGGGATCGGGAAGCAGATGGAATTCTGGAGAGGTGGAGACATCCCCCTTTCCAGCATTCTGCTTGCTTCCTCCTCCCCTGCCCTTTTCCTCGTCCTGGGTTCTTGACCTTTCACCGGCTAAAGTAAAATCCCAATCGCAAAATCAATCATTCCAGCTCAGAATAGACCCTTTCCGGAATTCAGTCTGGCCACTTTGATCACTATCATCATCATCTGAAAACAGCATATGTGCTATACTAATGGCGGCCTTCTGTTTACTGATGAAGGAAGAAGTTGAAGATGCTCCTAAGCAGATGATTCGAGGCCTATATCATTCTAGGTGTTAGCGCGGCGTGAAGCAGGATTTGGACGCAAGAGCTGCGTAAGCGTTCATTTCTAACTCCGTCCCAGTCAATGCGTTAGTAGCACACACTCGGCTTCAAAGCCCCTTGATGTATAGAACTTTATCAAGACGTCTATGTGGGTTGGCGCTTCGTTCCGACTGGCTGCATTTGTTTCGCCATCGACACTAAAAGATACTGAAACATAATTGTAGTGAAGTGCACATTCCCGTTTACCGTTGACCTTTAAGTGACGGTGCCCCATTAAATACTGCAGACCACAGGCTCATTGCCGCCATTAGTATAGTAAAAGATAAACTGCCATTTGAGTCACCATATGCCACTGAATTCCGGAAAGGGTCTATTAATGTCACGGCACCTTTATATGAGTTGATTCTGAAAGCCTTTGAATTGCTCTTGAAACAGGGGATTATATGCCTTTCTAAAAAAGAGCGTGTGGCCGGTATACCATCTTGACTGTCGTGCGTATGGCGCGTGCTTTGCTCGCTTTCCGAAGCGACAGACAAGCAAGTGCTGGGCTTTGAAGACCGTAGGCTGGACTATGATTTTGTAAACATTGAAAAGGTCTGTAGTGCCTAGAGGCAGAACAGTTTTTCATTCACAAACTGGAAGAGAAAATGGCAGGCGGCACGTGCCCTTCTTTTAATCAGTCTTGGGTAGTAACGCGTTACTGTAATTTCGTTACTTTTTTGGTAACTTATAACTGTAAAGAGTTACTTTTTTGAAAATGTAACCTGTAACTAGTTCTATTACTTTTTTCTGAGGTAACAATGAAAGTAACGACGTTACTTTTGTCGTTACTTTCCAGTTTTTTTATGAATAATATATCATTGAACGAGTACAATCTAGCTATT
This sequence comes from Ixodes scapularis, assembly GCF_016920785.2. Lineage (NCBI taxonomy): Eukaryota > Metazoa > Arthropoda > Arachnida > Ixodida > Ixodidae > Ixodes > Ixodes scapularis. Next base: position 36,747,690 of record NW_024609835.1, on the reverse strand, counting down.
TCTTGCACTTTCCAAATTGCCTGTTTTGACATTGCTAGTGTCAAGTTGGCCTTGAACAAACTTGTGAACACGTTCTTCCTCGCGAGTCACGACCCGAATATAGCCACGTGTAGATGTGATAAAAAAAAAAAAGAATCTAGTTATGTTTTGCCCGCGTTTGTTCTTTGTGGCAGAACACTTACATCTTAGTATATCTTAAAGCCCAATCTTTGTTCCGGTTGTTCTTTTTTCTGTGCAAACGCTTTTTAATCGGGTGAGTCAAACGTGAAACAACAATACACACGGAGGACACTGCGAATGTTTCGTATATTGATTAGCGCCACTACTTCGCACTGCGCATGTTTCGTATTTCGATTTGGGCCACAACTCCGGCGTAGTGCAACAGGCGAGGCAATATTTCTTGCTGTTTGCGCGGGGTTTGCTTGTTGCTCTGGTTGCGCGGAGCCTGTTCAGCAAGGGCAGGGACGTGCTCGCCATCAAACGAGGGAAACTTTCGGCCACTATTTTCAAAAAGCAAGTGCTGCTAAGTTTCAATATAAAACTAAAAAGCATCATGATTTTTAATTTTATGCACTAAAACTTGGTGAGGGGCGTTTTCTAGTGTTTCATAAATTTTTAGCGTTATAGAAAAGTAACTGAAAAATAACGTCGTTACTCTTAAAAGTAACTGTAACGAGTTACTTTTTTGTTGTGGTAACTGTAACGGTAACATCGCTACTTTTTTACTGAAAGTAACTGTAACTGTAACGAATTACTTTTTAAAAGTAACTTACCCAAGACTGCTTTTAATGCGTACAGATACTCCGCATTTAAAGCTGTAGGTGCGCCTGCCTCTTGCCCTACACGCTTGCACTTTTTCTCTTACCCTAGGTTATGTTAGGTTTGGCCAATTAAACTACATTTTTAGACCATTTGATTGTACTCTCTTCGCGTAGTATACGCAGGTATCCTACAAAGCAAGCCTGCCTCCTACATCATCGCGACCTTTACTTTCACCAACCCCCTTATATACCCTTTTTATGGCAAACGCCACCAGGTGGTGCTCCAGTCTTAGACGTCCCAGAGAACTTCCGGTTTATAAAGAAATTAACAAAGGCCACCGTAATACCGCTGCTTGAAATGTAGATGAAACGTTTAACCCCCAATTCTCCAGGTAAACACTAAAAGAATGAAGGAGTGCGAGATCTGTTAAATTGTTTCGAGTTTTCTTGTAAACCAACTTGCCTCCTCCAAGATGTAATAGTGAACAATCCAAGGCCCTCGTTAAGTATCTAACTTTGTTGTCGGTGTAGCATTTATGCTTTCTAGCACTGGTGACATAAGCAAGCACAACAGGCTTGCAAAGACGGTGCTACCGGAAGTCACTTGGCACGCAAGCGGCAGTTCATGTTTGTAAACAGCAAAAGGGTTTATAGAATATACGGCGTTTCCAATACGTGACCAACCGCGAAGAGTTTCCCCTTAACCGGCGAACAGGTTGGCAAAGCACATGCCGCTTTCTTTGCCTTCGGAATTTAAATTTTTTTTTTTTCAATTTTTTTTTTTCATTTTTTTTTTTTTTGGTTTTTATTCCGCAACTCGCTTCTTCGAGGCAGAGTTTTCAGAAAACGCTGTGTGCCTTCCAGGCCCGTCTGATTCTCGAAAGTCAGGGTTCGTTTCACGTCTGCGACCGTTCCGTCTCCTTGAACGCTCCGGTTGCCCGCCGAGATGCGCACGCACTTCTTTCGTCGAGGCACGGCGAGGAATTTGTCTCGCGGATCACGACCCGGACCACCCGAGGGATACGAGTGCAAGCTGCTTTAACACGACAGGCACGCCAGACAAGAGGTCGACTCGTCCGAATTTTTTTTTTATTCGTTTTTTTTTTGTTTTCGTCATTTTTTTAAGGTGTCTTAGCGGTTCCTTTTGTTTGCTTGTTTTATTCCCGGGAGTGTTAGCTGTTCCTGCTTTCTCGCCTCGAACCGCGAGAGTAAAGGCCAGACGCAGTGTCATCAGACTATACTTCCTTTCGCAGTGGCTCGGCAAGGGGAGAACGCTACGGCCCACGTGAGCAGTGTTTTACAGGTTCTTCCAAAAACAGGAACGAAAGTTCGTTCCTCGTTTCTTCTCCAATCTTGGAACGAGTTTTCGTTACAACTTCCAGTGGTTGGAAAGGAACCTGTTTCCGGTTATCCCCGAGTCCCACTAGAGCGACAAACACAAGCAAACGACAGCGACAAGCCTCAAACACACGCAGCATGCTCGCGATGGTACTTTTGGCAGGCGTTTAGTTCGGTGCTCGTGAAGTAAGCACGAGTGATAGCGAGCCTGCCAAAGGTGCCCTCGCGTGCATGATGCTCGTGTTTGAACATATCCTAATATACTGACAAAGCCTGGCAGATCGTCTTGTGACGCGGCCGCCGAAAGTGACAAGGTAGAGCGACAGACGAGAGTCATGTAACGGGCGCCCCGCTACGGCGAGAAACCGAAACGCACTTGTCCCGAGCGACGGAATGTCCACTCGTGCTTCTCGCGTTCCTCGGGGTACCGCTTCTTTTCTCGTCGGGTTTGAAAACCATGTTTCGGGCCCTCGCCGCTGCAAAAGCTGTGCGCTGACGTCCAGGTTCCCCGAGAAATGTTCTGTGCTACCAGTTCCTCGCGCTCCAAAACTGCGACCGGGCACTCTATGGCTCCGTCATCGAACAGCCAGGCTTTGTGAGCATAGAGGAAGCTATGGTTTGAGCATAGCCTCATTCTACAAAGCCTGTCAAATCGCGAAAGACTGATTTGAGGCTTGTCGCTATCGTTTGTTTCTGTTTGTGGCTCTAGTGGGACTCTGGTATTACGCTTTAGACTATCTCTCGGACACTTTCTCATCTCTTAAAGTCAGAGGTCGCAAGTCGCTAATAAAAAGCCGAAATGCCTACTAAATTCAAGTAAACCTGCATATAAATAGATTAAAAATGTGGAACGCGCTTTCTTTCTAGTCAAAAAGCTTATTTGCATAAGACATTCCTGGGTCCAATAAACCTATGTGATCAAATAGGATCATATAAGAACGATGAGAGAGTGCATAAGGAGCTTTGAGAAACTTGTAAGAAGTTTTGTACAACTTCTTATCTATTATTTTATTTTTCTTGTAAGGTTCTTATATACGTTTTAATGATCTTATTTGATCATATGCGTTTATTGGATCAAGATAGTTGTAATACATATGATTTATCACTATAGGGTTCTGCCGTTTCCTCGAAAACGCAACGAAGTTCCGTTTTCGTGTTTCACCTATTCAAGATGAAGTGGCGCCGTTCCTCCGTTCCTTCTAAAATGAACGCGTTCCAAAAACGTTGTTCTTTGGGGCGCTTTTCTGTACAACAGTGAGCCCACTGGGTCAAAGCCTGCTCTGTGTGCCAAGTTATCGTCAAACGGAGTATAGGAGTATATAGTACTAGTTGTCTTCTTCGAGAAGGGCTGCCCTCGTGAAAGGTCACACCGTACCTCACTCCCGTGTTTGTTTCTTTCGCAGGTCGCTGGTCGGGATTTGCGCCAGTTAACCTGTAGTCCAGGCCCCGCTGTGGCGATGCTCTCGATGCGAATCGGGGGCAGCGCCACAAACGCTGGGAGTAACGAAAAAAAAAAAAGTGAACAAACGGGTCACCATTTTTGTCATTATCATCATCATCATCGTGGTCGTCCCAACCACCATTGTTACCGTTTGTTGTGTGTAAAAAAAAATGGTTATCGGAAAAAAGAACGAAGAAAATGGGAAGTACGGGTTTTGGCGATGGCGTTCGCAGAATGGAGTAGTCCATCTGCGGGTGGAGAGGCCGGTATTCCCGCGCGCCATTTGGGCATTCGATACGACTGCTTGATCGCATGATCTTTCTGCGTTTGTAAAACAAACTCTAAACAAACCAAAAAAAGAAAAAAAAAAAGGAAAAGCAGCGAGGTTATCGACATGTGTGCGCATTGGTTGGATGAAAAGCCTTTCTTCATAGCCGCGATGAGAAACGCCTCGGGGCTCAGCGCTGGTCTTCGCGGGGCTGGCGCTCCGCTCCCGCTGCCATTCGTGTTTGCCTCCATGGTTGCATTGATCCTCGTTCCCGTGTTTTCGCCCTGCTCTCTTTTTTGGTGCGGGCATCGGTGTGCCTGGTCGTTGGCGCTTTTTCCATTCTCCGCCCAAGAGCTCCCTCGACGTCGGACAGCGCGCCCAGATGGATGTCTTCGGTTGTTCTTGCGGAGCGCGTGGCTCGGCAACGTCTGCCCTACACAAATGAGACGACCTCTTTAGCATCCTTTTATTTCGCAGCAATTTGCGTCCTTTCTTTTTTTATGGCAGATAGTTTATGACAGCTTTGCATAGATTCGTAGCGGAGAACATACGAGACTCACCGGTCGGTACCCGCGTAAAAATAATAGCTTCAACGAGGAAGATAGAGAAGCTCTTAATCACACTGCTTATGGACTTTTCGAAAAAGAAAAGAAAAAGAGCGTGTGGCCGATGTCATCTTGAGTGTTCGTGCGTATCGCGCGTGCACTCCTCGCTTTCCGAAGCGACGAACACGCACGTGCTGCGCTGTGAAGATCGGACCATATCGCACGCTGAATCGTCATTTTGTAAGCGTTGAGAAGATCTATACGTGATACAAAAGACAGTCTGCATAGAGAATCGAAGGCGAGCCACAGCGAGATCCGTGCTTCGAATGCCGCATGGCAATGAGTTCAAGGAGGAAACTTGGTTGGCGGCATTCGAACCAAGGATATTGCGGTGACTCGTGTTCGCAGACTGTCTTTTGTATGATGTATGAGCACTTTGATCCCGGCTTTATACGAGCGGTTTCTAATACTTGCTATTACGTGAGACACTGTCGCCTATGCATGCGGAAGATAAGCTCGGGGGACGAGCAGTAACGTTTTTGCTTTGGGATTCCGCCTTTACCGGTTATTAACCACAAACCTGCATTTGTGCGCACTGAAATTGTCTTCTTGTTTTTACTGTTGTAAGTCTGGCTTCCGTGAGATGAGCGTAAGACTACGATAGAGCGTCACGGAAAACTGTCACACGGCTGCTAAATATAGACCTTTTCTGTGTACTCTCGCCCCAGCCACCTAATAGACGTATCCGGTATGGGCGACGAAAAAATACTAAAACGTTTCAACCTGCAAATAGTAAAAAAAATAAAGGGGAGGCAAAACGAGAAAGTGTGACGGTTACGCTTATATCCTAAAAGCCTCCTATTGGCGTGGCAAAGGCAAAACAATGTTTTCGCCCATACTGGAAGTGACGTCAATTCAAGATGGCGGCACACTTGCAGAAAAGGTTGTCGGCGGTGTTCTATAAACGCCGGAGGAAAAATGCAGGCGTCCGAACCAGAGCTTTGGCTAGAGTCAACTTCTTTCTCTTTATTTTCCTGGCTCCCAAGCCACGAGCGCTGGCAGAGGCTGGCGTTCGTGAGAACCAGCATTGCGAGCCCATCTGTCTGTGTCACTATAAGGTCTATAGCGGACTCCCGAGCTCGGAAGAACACACGAATAAACACTCGGTGCAGTTCAAAGATCATGCACGCCAGTCTGGATGCATTCTTTTTTGTTAAGTTTTTCGTATGTTACACCTCAACATGTATAATGGTTGTAAAACGAATTTTGCAAAAAGAAAAAAAAAAATTAGAAAAAAAGAAGAGAAAAAGAAAACACGTTGAGTGCGCCAAAACGACAGCGTATTCGATTTTCGAAGTTTTCGTTTATGTCATGTTTGGTGACACCTGTTACGCAAACTGCAAATATCAGAACACTAAAATATTTGCACTTATAATGGATCATGGGAACTTTCGAGTGATATATGTGCAACATTGTGGGGGTCATATATTTCGTGTCAAAAATACGCAAACATGGCTCTTTTGACGTTTTGTCGCTAAACTATTAGGCTGTTATAAAAAAAAAAAAATAATAATAGCTTTGTAATTTAGAATACGTTTTGAGCGACCTAAAAACTTCGATCCCCGAGAAAAAGCAATGATTTATATATCATTCGAAAGACCGTTCTGATAAGAATATATGACATAAGGTTTAATCTTGAAGCTATTACATTTTTGTAAAGGCTCAGAAACCCAGTGGCAAAATGTCACAGGAGTCATGTTTGCGCATTTTTTTACACGAAATATATGTCCTCTACAATGCTGTCCACATCACTTAATAGTTCCATGATATATTATAAGTGCAATATATTTTAGGCTTCTGGTATTTGTAATTTGCGTAGTACGTGTGACCGAAAATGACATAAGCGAAAACTTCAAAATTCGAATATGCCGTCTGACGCACCTTAAATATTTTCTTTTTCTCTTTAAATAATGTTGTTCGCAAAACCTTTCTTGATTACGTTCCATACCCATGTTGAGAAGTAACGTATAAAAATAACAAAAAGGAATTGCATCCGGGCTCGCGTGCATGATCTTATCTGAACAGAGCCCGCACATTCTGTTTACCTCTATTTATCCGTAGATTTAAAAGGGTTGATTTTTTTTTCTTCTTCAAGCTTGTGCATTTTTTAGCTTTTTTTTCCGTTTTTTTTTTTTCTTTATATCTTTGAGAAGTGGTCCCGAATCTCCTTTCGTCTACGTTGTTGCGGGCCTCGATCGAATTGGTTGAGTGCGCTCAAGTCGTCAGATGTTCCAAATAATGGTGCGCATCCCACACTTGTGAACAATGGCTGTAGCCAACGGAACCCTGATTTCTCTCATCCATCGAGCGGCGGCTTCGATGGAGAAACGACTTTGTTGGGACACCCATCCGCCGAACGTCGAGTGCAAACCCATGTTCACGCATTCGCCAAGTTTATAAATCCGTGTTCCGGGTTCTCCTTTCTTTCGAAATTGACTTTGAACGCGAAATATTTCTTCTCTTTCTTTACAATACCAAATCGGCAATGTTCTTTTTTTTTTTTTTTTTTTTTTTTAATTAAAGGCTCGTACGCCTACGCGGTACTTGTCTGGGCAGTGTGCCAGAATCTCCAACGTTGCTGTTGTTATCTTTGGATTGTTTCTTAACAGCCGGTTTCCTCTTCTGAGTTTCGCTTGTCTGCCAAGTCTGTCAACGAAACCGAATGACTATGCCCTGCTCCGACTAATCTCTCCCCTCTTCCGGTTTGCAATCTAGAAAGGTGAGGTCTATAGCGAACGTTTTCCGTGTTCCCTTTGTACTTAAAACAGTGTTTTTTTTTGTTTTTTTTTTTTAATTAGTATTTGTCTGTGGGAGGGAATTAGGAGGCCGACTGCCGATAGCGTGAGTTGGCAGGTAATTGCGGCTCCTGGTCTGAATCGCAGTGAGCCGAATGGCCTGGCCTGTGCTAGTACGCCCAATCTGGAATACGGACACGAAGACAACGAAACTTGTGTTGCCGCTGAGTTACATTCAGCTCGTAGGATGTAACACAAACCGTGTGTATCCGAGGCAGAGTCAAAACGTAACCGCAGTTTAGCCGTGAGAAAATCAAATCTAGTGATAGACTGCTGCTCTGCAGATGTTTTTACCTACCACAAGAGGTGACATTCTTCCTTGACGAAGTAAATGAAGCTTGACGGGATAAAATAAAGCTTGCAAAAAGCTTAATATTCTTAATGCTTTTTTTTTGTTTTTGGTTTCGGCGAGCCTAACCATCGCCTCCGAACCTTTTGACACCATCCCGAGGATCTTTCCGCGACTTAATTCCCCGCACAGTTCACGGCGGGCTCCCCCTCTGAGCTCGTGATGTAGAGTCTCGATCAGCTCCAGATTAATCCCGCATTCCTCCGAGGGCACCGCTCTCTTTACTCCAGCCGCGAGTCGGTTCCGTTGGTCCCCATTCGGCCTCATTCATTGCCCCTTCGCGCATCTCCCATCTCCGCCATTTTTGTCCACGAGCTCGCTGTGCAGAAGCCAACGTGTATTAGCGGCGAGATGTTTTGGTGGCGCCCTCCTATGGTTCCCCCTTGTGACGTCATTACCTTGCGAACAACAAGTTCGATGGTGTTTGTAAATAGCATGGTGGAAGCCTGAAATCATTGCGCTCTCAAAGCAACACTGCCAACACCGTCGAAATTAAAGTTCCTTCATTCTTCTTATTTCCGTCGATGGTATACCCTTTCCGACGTCATAGTCAGCTTTTGGGCCAATCGTGAAAGGCCGACCACAGCGACGCTTTCGGTCGCGCACGTCGCCAATAGGACACAGTAGACGCGCGTGGTGGAGAAGTGGCCGCGCGAGCGGCGCTCGTCCTCAGCAGATCCGTAGATTCGAGATAGCCCCACTATCTGCTCCGTTTGATGTTACGATGGACCGCATCGTACGCTACGAGCTATCCTAGCCACGTATGACGTGACTAAGCGCCCCACACATCGCCGCGCCCTTCCCGAAGTCACGTGACCCTCACTCGGCGTTGGATTGGCTTTGGTGGCTGGTAGCGTCATCTGCAGTCCATCGCAAGGTGAAGCGTATAGTGTACCTCTTTACGTTGGACTGCGCGGCGTCTGGCTGACTCGGCCGGGATGGCTAGCGGAGAGCGCGGTAGTTAAGCCTGGAAGTAGCGATAAACGGGGACCCCGTATAGCACTGGTCGCCTCTGAAACGACTGCAGCTGCCCTTATGGTCCGTTCGCCCCCTAAGCTGACAGTACGGTGGATGCTACGTGCTCGTTTAGACCAGTTGTGCGTCTATATCCTGCCACGTGATCACGCCTCATACCCAGGCGCAGAGAGCGGGGTCCGGTGATGGAGGGGAGGCGGTTGATTTGTCCGTCGAGCGCGTAACTCCCCGCCGCACTGTCAGTTTATGGGTGAACGGGGATGTAGCCGCGATTGTGGATGCGGGCTCTCTCGGCCTCCTGGTTTCAAGACCGTCCGGGATTGCGTGGACCGTTGCTGTGCGTGCAGACGGTCGGTGTTTTGTAGCTGGTTCAAAGCTCCGATGCTCGCTGACTGCGGATCGCTGCTCGCTGGGAATTAAAAGACGAGCCCAGGCTGCGGGTCTCTGCGAGGGAAAGGGAGGATGTAGCGTTGTGAAAGTTTCGAATGCGATTTTGCGAAGCTCGAGAGAGAGCGGCTTAGAGCGGTGCCCTGCGGGGCTCGTGATGGTACTCTGGGGAAGCGTTTGGCGGTACGTTTCGAAATGATTTAATAACGGCGGCGGCGCGTGCTTATTCCGCAATTTGGACGTGTTATTCCCCGTGGTACGTTTTGGGACGATGCATTCCGCGCGTCGGACTACTTGAACGGATTGCGTGCTTGATCGTAAATGAAAATTTAACGGAGCCCGCTTGAGGTTGCAGCCAGGTCGAGCATCTTCGCTCAAAGTACCGCCGAGTTCGCGCTCATTTTTCTCCTAGACTGCTTGATATCCCTAAAGTATTAGGGTAACATTTGCATACGTTGACTTCCATACGATCACGCTCTTGAAACTTGAATCTTGCAAGGCGTAGTTTTTCGGATGTTTCCCAATCTTATTACGTAACTCAGGAACAGTAATTCGCTGATGTTATTCATGTACAGTTTTGCAACTATGCAAAACAACCGCTTCGGCATTCGACGTCGCGTAATTGTTTTAATTTCTTTGCACGCATTCGCAGTTTTTTTTTTTTTTATAAAATATTTATTTGTTTACTGATGTCCTGAATGGCGTTGAACCTCCGGAATGGAATGTACTTGGTCAGAAGAGGCATCCACCTGTATATTAGCCTTAAAGTTTCCCCGAGACACAATTGCTATAATGTCTCGGAGTCGCTACGGGTAATCATCAATAAACAAACATATAAAAGTCGGACTGCTCAGATTAAAATCTCCTTTCGTGCGCTCTCTATACTCCTTATACTCTCGCCTTCCTTCCCTTTTCATTTTGTTTAACGATTGGGGGCAAGATTAAGTAACATCATGCCCGTAACAAAATCGGTGCATCTTCCCCGTGCTGTCGCAATTAGCGAGATAACTGCAGGTGCCCTCTCCGCATGCCTGAAACGAAGTGCCCGTCTCGTCCGCGTCCCTCGGATGCCCCCCTCTCTGTGGCCCACCCAAGGCCCACCCCTCGCGCTTCGTTCCCATCCGAGGGCCTCTCAGCCATCACTGGCGCTGGTGCGCTTTCCCTTCGGGCCTGGTTCTTCGAAGCAGCGCCCATCTGGCCCGACCACTCTGTGACGCGATGAAGCCGGCGCGGCTTTTCTTTTCTCTCCCGCCTGACGTCCTTGAACCCTACCAGGGGGGCCCTCCCTCCAGACACCGCCCTGCTGTCCCCCTGAACGACGACGGGGCGGCGGGCGCGCCTCGAAAAAGAACGGCCTAGTCGCAGTGGGGCTGTATCCTTCTTCAATGACGCCGTCACGCCGGTGTTCACTTCTCGTCAGTCTCGCGATCATCGAGGACTGAGCTTGGTTCTACCGGGAGGCCCCTGCATGGGGGCCTGCTTCAATTCGCAGTGGGCACACTGGGCGTACGGTTGGTCTGAGCAGAATTTTGATCCTCGCAGCTGCGCGCGTTTGGCGATCGAACCTCGTACGTCTGGAAGCTAGAATTTAGAGTGGCCTTTGTGCTGCGCATATGTTTAGAGTGCGGGAAGTCAGTGAGCCACAGTGGGCGTCTGGGGTCTCGCCTGTAGACGAGAGCCAGTACAGTTCCACTGCTAGCCTTTAACGTGCACCATGCAGTAATGGTGCACGACCGCACGCCGGTACGATGCTACATCCAACTGGAAACGTTCATGCCCAGCGATCGTTCGGAAATTTGCTCCGGCTCGGTGTTCTCGATCATTACGAATCGTGACAGGTGAAGAGGAGAGCTGGTGCCCAAGTTACGTCCTAAAAGGGAGAGCGGCATTAACATGCGTTACGAAATGGCATGATCCTTCTAATTTTATGTTGTTTTCTGTGTGCGTGTGTTCGTGTGTTTGTTTACCGTCCCGTTTTAATTCCACCCTTTTAAGTGCAGTGCTTAGTATATCGCTCTCTGAAAAAAATAAGTGATTTGAAGAAGAAATCGCTTGGTGCCGAATAATATCTCGGTCTCCCGGGCATTGCGAAGGCCTTCGGGCAAGAGGCCTTTATAGAATCTTCGAATCGGCTCGTTTCGACTTTGCACGATCCCAACGGCATGCGCTGGTTCGCCCATTTTATCGAGGCCTTTCAAGTGCTTATGAAGCAGGGGTATGAGGTAGCTTGATCATGGCCAAGCAATCATGTCCACTAAGCCCCAATAAGTATTAAAAAAACGGCATTTTGTTGTTATTCAGGCGCCCCCTCGTCTACGCGAGAGGGCGCGGCGACTGCAATTGAGGAGATCGCAGCGACGCTGTACTTCTCACCACGTACTATCTTGTGTAAGTGCGCCTTCGAGAATGTTATCTGCTTATTTATGTGTATCCCCCCGCGTTCTTCCTTTCACCTTCGTATTTCTTCTGACGCCTTTCCCCCGCGCAGCGGTAGTAGCCTGCTTCGACACCTCTGTGCGTGATCTTGCTGCTCGGTCTTTCAATTGTGTCTCTCCCTCCGACTTGGAGAGAAAAAGTCCTTGAACTGCACGGCGAAAGTGAATCACTTTCCCACGAACATGTTTCTGACGTGAAGGTATAGTACAGTGCTACTTTCATTATCTGCTCTCTATCTGTTATGTCTCGCCCTGAAGGCCGAGGTTCGGTGAGGCGAGATGATTCTCTTTTCGCGGAGTCGTAGACGTCGCTCTTCCCCGGATGTGTGGCGCAACCAATGGCACGACGGCGCCACCGCAGTTCTCGCGAAGCGTTGAACCGTTGAAGTATGGAATACAGGCACGCAAATAGCTTTTGTCGAGCAGGTGCCGCGCCAATGTTCGAATAACCGTGTTTCGCTTCGTCGAACGGAGGTTCAGTTAGGCTGAGCGGATCCAATCCCACGCTTTGTGTTCCGAAAATGCCAGTGTTGCTTGATTGACTTTTGAAAAGGATCTATATTGACGTCCCTTTTGGTCATAAATATTGATCTTCAACGCCACGACCTGCTGTGAGGAGGACGCCTGATTTTGTTCATTTGTGGTTTACCACGAACCATGCGGATCGATGTTTTTCACGGCGAACGAGACCCAGACGTCCTCAGGTTATGTTAACTGCCGGGAAAGATGGGAGTTGCTGTGTTTGGAAGCTGCTTACCCCCTCACGAGGTAGCACGCCGGGTCAGCATCTTTCCAAGGCTTCGTGCCTTCAAGAATGGCTGTCGAAGGGTGTACAGGCGCAAATTGTCGAACCATGATCTCGACTTTTTATACACACAGTTCTGGGAACGGCGATGTTATATTTACTTAATAAAAAAAGAAAGAAAAAACGGAGGCTTCGTCTCCCTCCTTGCATTGTGCATTATGCTGCATTATGCTACGTGTCATATCGTAGACGTCATTTTGGGGTAAAAACCCCTTTTTTGAGCATCCTCATTCACCCAGCTCTTCCGTGGATCGTATTAGTTGGCAAAAATGTAAACGTAAAAACACAAAATAAAAATAAAATAAAAATGTTTTGGGATTTTATGAGTCGCGTGTTGGGATCCCATTTTAGTGCTAGAGAAAAGCTCGCTACAGTAATGGAAGGTAGGCAGAGTAAATCTGACGGCCCTAAGTACGTCGTTTTCCATTTCGGTTGGAAAACGACAGGCAGCAACTTTCGGTAACCGAGGGGTTGGTACACAAAGATCTCGAAACAGCCAGGAACGACGAAATTGAACGATCGTGCGACACCACCCCTTCGCATACATCAAGATGCAACACAAGTCCGAGCCCATCGAGTGGACCAAAACAGGATCGAAAAAGAAACCGCCCAACAGTGAATTGGGGTACCACCCTTTCTAGAGCACTCCTTCGATTCTCGCGTGTCCTGAAAGGCGAGAGCATTGTATGCCAGACTTCGCCTATAAACCCCTTCATTCGCTGTCACACGCTGGCAATTCGCTGCTCCAACGCTTTGCATTAATTCCCCGTTCCCCTGTTTCACATTTCCGCCACTAGGCCGCAGAAATTTCCGCTTCACATTTTGACAGGCGTGCACGCTCACCGTTTCTTAGAGTCGCGTCTTTGCCTCTGGGCGGCGTTGCGTCCTCTGAAGTTTCGAATACAGACGTTTGCAAGTAGGGCTATTGGGCGCCGCCATTTTGCTCCTGGCTTGCCTAGATCGTGTGATATATACTCCGTTTACCCTTAAGCTGGGAGTGCAAACAATGTTACGAGGTCGCAGCTTTCATACGTTCTGTCGCAGAGGGAGCGCTGACTAGATCGCAGTCGTAGCTGAGCCGTGCTCACAGTTGCCAGACTGGCGCTCAAACGCAACTTTCCCCATTCATGGTGGCCAGACTAGCTTGAAGCGTGGCTGCTTGCAGATGTAGTCACCGCACGTAGTGTGCATGGGCGGAGTTAAATAGGTCAGGCTGAGGCGAGCGTTAGTAAGGCTTGACTATACTCTACTGTATACGCCTAGGCGCTGTTCCCGCACGAGGTATGGGCACTGCGCGTGCGCAGGAACCAGATTCCCGTGAAGTGGAGCGTCTGCGCATGCGCGCGGCCAATATCAGCGCCGCCGCAGCTGCGTGACGTCAGGGCCGCGTGTCAGTACTAATCTGACGTCACGAACAGGTTGGACGTCACAGCGACGCGTTGCCCATTTTTTTTTTTGTTTACCTAATTTTTACCATTTTACCAATAGCTAAATATTTGCTCCTAAAAAAATTGATGTATGCTGTTTTTTTCTAAAGAGAAGTTGCCCTTCGGAGGCTTAAAGGGAGAAGTCCCTCCTTCCTTTAAAATAATCCGCCCCTGGTGCTGTGCCGCCCCAGAGGTAGTCGCTCGCCGCACCTGTCGTTCAAGGGCCAGTAACCTACGGGGCCCGGTAGTCCTCGGCCGGAGGGAGCGGGTATCGTCGCCACTGCATTCTCACGCAATGGACCAGGACAAGTCCCTCTTCGAGCTTGAGGCCAGCCCACCTGCAGCGGCAGCGGAGAGAGGCTCCTGGCCGCGCTGCCCGACCCGTTCGCTCCCAGAGCTTTCCGCGGAGCCTGGATTTTCCCGGGGCAGGTGTGCGTGTGTCGGCTCATTAGAGCGGGGCTCAGCCCGTTCCCGCTGGATCGCAGATAAAAGCGATTCTTCCGTCTTCGGGCCGTGTATAAAGTATCGCCCTGCTCGGTCCCCGCCGTCTCGGCTTGCCGGACCTTTCGGACGGGACGTTAGCGGGACCGCCCCGGGGCCCCGTCGATTCGGGTCGGTCGAAGACTCTCTCCCTCTCTCTCGGAGCCGAGCTGGCTGCGCCCTCAAAATGGCATTCTCCTCTGCTGGCCCATTCTTCCCTCCTTGCCGCGTCTGTTTTTCGTTGCTTGTTTGTTTTACGGGGACGATGAAAGACTCTGGCTCTGACCTCCTGGTGGTATACACCCCGCAAGAACTTGGTTTCTGCGCACGCGGGATGCGCACACCAGGATGTGGGCAAACCCGGGCTTGTTTGTAAACAGCATGTTAGTCCTTCGTTTCACCTTGCAATGGGTCGCAGCGGACGCTACGAACCGTACCAGCCAACCCGGCGTTGTGAACGCTTCACGTTACTACGTGCTCCACGCTTCACTGAGCCCTTTTGGAAGGTCACGTGATCCTTACTCGACGTTGGATTGGCCACGCTGGTTGCCAGCGTTCTCTACGCACCATCGTAAGGTGAAACGGAGTATGGCGACGCCGAAAGGGGCCGCCGGGTTGCGGTCTCTCCGAAAGGTCCCCGGGCGACGCCCTTCTGCGGTTGTGGTGCACGTTCGCCGCTACCGCGAGTTCGCGACCGACGGAGGGAGGCTCTGGTTACGTGGGTTGGAGTCGGCCCGCGAGGAGAAACGACGTTGAGGGAGAGTAAACCGTTCAGCTCCATCAAGTCCAGAGTTTTGAATCGCTTAGCCGCCGTGTTTCACAAGGGGGGCACTCGCGTAACGGCTTGAGTGGCTCGGCCGCTTTTTAGGAAATTGCTCGGTCTGTGGCCAAACGGGCGAAGAGGCCGTGTGCACGTTTGTTTGAGAATTATGGTGCGTGGAACGCGCGTGTGGCGATTGCTGTCTTTGCCGGCCAATCCCGCCCGCATCCAAAGAGGTCCCCTATGGGCAAAATATCGAGCCACGACAGTCGGTGTGTCGTGCCATGTTTGATGTTGCGACGCTGGCGGTTGGTCGTAGAAATGCTGGCGAAAATGCTGAGTGGACGCAAAGGTTCGCTGTCGTCGCGGTGTCCCATCCCGTGTCTGCTTTCGTTCCCGTCGGCCGCCTGACTGCAGAGCGACCTGGAGCAGAACGGGCGTCTGACGTATCCACCTCCGCTTTTGTGCCACCGCCAGCATCGCGAAAGGCAACGGTGCGAAACTTTTTGGGTTCTCAGGCTAGGTGGCGCAAGCTACTGCCCATCACGAAGCGTACTATCCGTTAGCATCCATTCATTTATGACGTTATCAGGAAGATAGCGGGGATTACTCTTGAGGATGCGGTAATCGCGCCATTTGCAGTGACGTGATTGCTGCACCATTTGCGCCAAAGTGCTTACCCTTCTACATTTCGGCAGAATGTGATGAATCTGCGTCAACGCTGCGCCAAAATATAATTTCACTTTATTAATGCTGAAAATGTAGCAGCTGAAGACCCGTCGCAGAACGGCCGGATCGTACCGAACTCACCAAGGCTAATCCCAAGCCTCCGTCCACTCCTCAAGCGAACTGAGTTTTAATCTACTCCGTTCAATGTGCCTTCGTACGGATGGAACCTATGTAAAGGTAATAAGTATACCATAGGAATGGCATAAAAAACTGACCTTATAAAGAAGTACATATAAATATTCTCGCAATACACAAGAATCCTCACGAATTCTCGAATAAAAAAAAAAAAAAGTGAATATTGCAGTCTATCATCTATTCTTGTCGCAGTTTTATTAAGAATTTTCGTGCAAGGTAAAGTTTGTTGCATCAACAGAAACAACCTTTTTCATATTTTTAATATATATTTATATTCGACGCTTGTGTGTCCAATGTCTTGTTTTGGAGACGTGTTTTCCCCTCAGTACGCGGCTGCGCTGCGGCGAATCCTGACAGAAAAAAAAAGTCGCCATGCCTTCTTCGTGGTTTTCGCTTCGTTGAGTCCGCGATGAGAAGCGCACTCAACGAAGCTGTCTAACCCCACCAGAGACCACGAACATGATAATATTGGGACTGGGTGACCTCTGCGTACGGTCACTTTCTGATACAGAAATCAAATTGAGTAGTACGTCACTTAAATCGAACATCAAGAAAATTCGAACAAGCCTACCGACAGGATTGTTTTTAAGGCTTATTTATCGTTCAAAATACCAATTTTCGTTGTCATGAAGTCATACGTATAAATTGTCATTGATGTTAAAATTAAAATGACAGAAGCTTTTTTTGTCTGAATTGAAAATTCTACTTTTATTACAACCTTTAGGACTCGAATGAAACATCAACTTTGGCTCTTAGTATTCTTCTGTTCTAAGGGGATTTCCGTGGAATACACTATTTTGTTTACTTTAGGCTCTGTACCTAAAATAATCATACACAGCAGTTCATTATACTATCCTTCCTCATTCGGCATATTGTCGCGCTTGGTACTTCTATACCCAACAGCAAATTCTGCGTTTGATGGAATTAATTAAACCGGTCGTGCAATTGACAAAAGAGTTGCACATAAGTGGGAAGGAAAACTAGGCAATGTCTCTCGGCGGACTGAAATTTGCAGTGGTAGGAATTCAAATTAAGTGTAGACTTGTGCTCCAAATGTTCCATTTGCTGCTTCAATAGGCG
The DNA here is from genome assembly GCF_016920785.2 of Ixodes scapularis. Classification (NCBI taxonomy): domain Eukaryota; kingdom Metazoa; phylum Arthropoda; class Arachnida; order Ixodida; family Ixodidae; genus Ixodes; species Ixodes scapularis. Next base: position 36,730,920 of record NW_024609835.1, on the reverse strand, counting down.
CTCCAAAATGACTCGAACCGATCACAGCTCTGCGTTTGGAAATGCGCCCTAGACGCCGTAGTATTGAGCTGCGGTTAATAGTAAATGACAGAGGCAGTGTTGAGAACGCGCAAAGGAAAGAAAATTAAGGGTGCATGGAGAGATACATGTTGCCGACCCGCTGTGTTCCAGACGGGAGCGTTTGATTTATTGTGTCATAATAAATAGATCGTTTCGGGGGCGGCTGAGCAACGTCTATCCGTCGGCGTTGAAAGATATTTGCGTTCTGAAAACGTTTGAAAGAAAGATAAATGTTCTGATCGATCGGTTTTTGGGGAAACAGGCGATCCTCGATCCCGAAGAACTTCGGAGTTCGTAGACGCTCGATGCGTTTCAGAGCTTGTTTGAGTTCAGTGAAGCATTTACAGCTTCAACGGTAGGCACACTTACGGAAGAGTTATTTGGCAAGTATAAAGCAGTTCGAAGGAAGCACCCTTTTTATTGGAATATAGCACGCAACCGCTGTCTGCGCAAACGAGTTTATGGAAACTTTTTTTTTTGTTTTTGTTTTACTTGATATTTTGCATTCTGCGCATACATCGTTCGACAAGGAACTCCTGGTAGTGGCGATTCTAGGTGCTGGTGCCTTTGGTGCCTGCTTTTGACTTACTTCTCGTGACCCGTCGAGTGTTTCCATTGTCTGAACTTGGAAAAATCATAGGATAAGCGACATCTGGAAGAAGCGAACGTTGTACGCGCATTGTGAGTCGTTCTCCTAGTTTCTGACATCAGGTGTCGTGCACTGTACGGATTGCGGGGTCTGTGGGTGCGTCTCAGTTTGTGCTCGAAGTGACGCCACGAGCTCTCGCTAGCAACGCAACGCTTTTGCATACGATAAACGAAAAATCCCGGTTGGCATAAAATGCACGGCATTGCCCTAGCGTGGCGAGGATGGTTTCTCAATCTCTGGTGTAAGCGAATGCCCGCGAAGGGACAGCGCAGTTGATTTTCTTTGTTCCGCCTGGGGGCTCGGAAAGGATGACTTTCGTCTTTTTCCTCTATATATCCCCCCTCCCCCCCTCCCCTATTTATTTGCTTGTACTCAACGACGTACCGCTTTTTTGGAATGGCCTATATGACACTGAAATTCGTAATCAAAACGCAGGAAGGTGGTTTCTGTACTATTTGCGTCAAACAGCTCCAGCGTGCTTACTCTGTATACGTCCCGCTACATTTTACCAAGATGTGAGCAAATTCCGCCAACACTAAATTTTACTCAAATAGTACTGAAAATAAAATTGCTCAGGCATCACTGCCCGGCCGGACCATTACAATATGCTTATGCGAGTTTTCAGAACTTTAGATTATTTTTTCGAAACACGTACTAGTCGATCGAATTTCGTATGAAAGACTGACAGTACTCAGGTAATTTCGCAATAATTATCATGTTCGTGGTTTGCTCTGGAGGGTTAGTTAGTGTCTTACCGCGCGCGGGTGTACCGCGGAGTAGGCACCGCGACTTTGCGTGTTTTGCTTCGCTGCAGTGCACCCGCGTGCTAAGGGGAAAGCATTCCTCCTTAGTGAGACGCGACACGATTTCTGAATACAACTTCAGCTTGTATTCAGACTGCAATATCTTGGCGGTACTCTTTTTTTTTTTTTTCAGTTTGAGATTTAGCTAGATATTTCGTTATTGCAAAAAGATTTATATGCACTCTTTTGGAGGTTTATTTTTTATGCCATCTCATTTCCTTTTAATATAATGAAAGGTAAACAAAAAGGAAGGACGACGAAAATCTCTCGTTCGTCAACACGCTCGTGCAACTCTCTCACTTGTCTAGCTATCGCTTTGAAATAGGTGTGAGTAAATCGGAACAAAATTGGCAGGAGCTGTGGATGGAAGCTTGGGAAAAACCTTAACGAAATCATCTGGATTGTGTGTGTGTGTGTGTGCTTTTTTTTAGAGTTTTGTTTATTTGCTGTTTTTGGTATAAACTTTTACATATAAATTGTAATTGACATTCATGATAAAAGGGCAAGCGCTAATGCTCCGAAAGTTGTTTGTGCTGCTCCAAAATTTACATTTGGTAGCTTCAAGAAGTGCTCCGAAGTGACTCATGCCAGGCACATCACTGGAAACGTGACTACGCAGCACGCCGTTTCGTTTTGCAACTGATATTGTATCAGAAAAAAAGGTGTATTATTACACCCCTTGTCCCATATAATACACCCCAAAACTTCAATTAGACGTACAGCGCCCCATAATCGAACAGGCGGCCCCAAAGTTTACGAGGGGCTTGATAGCCGTCTGGGACAACTTATTATGATAGCTGATGTACGTATTATTGACTACAAAAAACATTATCGGAGTTTTCTTGGCCCTACTACAAAAGCTCAGTGTTTTCTTTCTTTGGTCTTTGATAGGTACTACATAAATTTAACAAGTTATATGGCACCGTTATCAAGCCCCTGGTAAAATTTGGTGCCGTCTGTTCGACTATAGGGCGCTGTATGTCGAAATGAAGTTTTGGGGTGTATTATATGGGACAAAAGGGTGTAAGGTGATATCCTTTTTTTTTATAGAGTTTTTAGGTACCAGTCTCGCTGCTTCTATACAGCGTGCAACGGACACTCTGTTCACTGCAGACACGATGACGGAATTACATGCGCATTTGCCTCGAACATATTCATACGTATGTATGATTTGAACACGTCTAGAGACGGTTTTGGTATGCGCAATGTGACCGGACTGTTATGCAATGAAGAAACACGTCTCTGACAGTGTCTGCCGACGGTCTCTCGTTCACTGATGCCATGGATTACCCAGTACACGACTGGGTGTAATGCATTGCTTATGTACTGGCGTACACCCAGTACATAACTCGTGGTAGAGAGACGTCTGTTGAGAGAAAAGGAAGAAAGGAACAAAATGGCAACTCGAAATCTCGTTTGCCCCGTTATGAAAGGCCGCGCGCCATCTTTGTGCCTTGTTTTTCTTTTCTTTCTTGTACCTCTTTTACGAGTTCTCGCGAACGCTAAACGAGGTGGCATTAGCCCGGCACACTCGCGCCCCTCATTCTTTTTTTTTTTGTCTCTCCACTTCATAAACACGCGTACATACGCCTTCATTACTGTCCTCGTTATTGGCCGTAAAGCACGCCAAAACAACGCGCTGTCGTGGAGGAAACCAGAGATAAGGCGCGCCCCCAAGTACGCACCAAGATTTCAAGAGCCCCCTCTCACGGTAACCCATTCGCCGCGGTGCTTAAAGCGCGCCCCGGGCTACATTCCATTCGCCCCTAAGCTGACAGCGCGGCTGAAGCTACGTGCCCGTTGGACCAATCACGCGTCTTTCTTTCACCACGTGATCACGCTCCCGCCCGTGCCCACGGGAAGATAGCGGGGTTCGGGCGACGAAAGGGATAGGTCCGGTGATTGCATATATCTCCTCCGCACTGTCAGCTAGGGGCGGAACGCAGTACGAAAGTGCCGCTCGTACACTACACGCGGAACGGGCGTCGCGCGCTTCGAAGCAAGGAGCCCCGCCGCGCGCGCACGTATCTGGCCCCTTTATTTGGACTCCGAGCCGCCCTGCGAGCGTGGCAAAGCGATGCACGCGGCCACGGTTAGCCGTGTGTTTGTGCGCGCGCGTGTGCGCGGATTTGTGCTCCGGCAACGTCTCTGGCCGTATAATTAGAAGGGGCGCACGAACGCACGGTCTTGCTTGTTTGCAGCGGTGCTGAGGTCGGGCTGCGCAGCGAGCAGGCCACCGCGCGCCGCGTGGCACGGCGCGAGAGGTCGCTCGACCCTTCCCCCGGTCCAGACTCGGCGGATGCAGCCCTTTAACGGCTAATTTCCGCGAACACGAACGCGAATGGATCCGGCCGCTGCTCTGCTCCGGTCTGCTGTTGCTGCTGCTTGCTAGTTCAGTCCGTACCTCGTATTATAATTAATTTTTTTATTTATTTATTTTCGTTTCGTTAAGCGTGCAATGTTGATGCCGCGAACATGCGGGCAGTAGCGGGAGTTTCGGTTGTTATTAGTGTAGTAACGGCGGCTTTCCAGCGTATTCTTCTGTTTATTTTGCTTACTTTTCTTTTTAAACTTTAGTTTTGTAGCATTTCGAGTTGGGGTCCTTGAGGTGGCGTGTTATTTGATAAAAGCTGGCTTGCTTGCTAGGTTTTGTGGTGGAGGGGATGGGTCGGGGTTGGGTCTCCGAGCACGCTGTGACGGCGAAACGCAATTTTCTCTGTTTCTGAGACATTGTGTTTGCTCGTCCGACGCGAATTTCGCTGATCACGAGCGGGAGAAAGGCGGTGGTCGTGTCGTACCCGCATTGTCTGGGGGTCGGGCGCGGTGTTTGCGGGGAGGTGCCGGAGAAATGCAAACGGGGAGGCGGCCGCGCGTGACGCGTCCCTTTGTTGACTTCCTTGTTTGTTCGCCTCTTTATTCGTCAGCTCGGCTAACTCGAAATCACGGGTTGGCCACTCGTCCGACGCCTGATTAGTGTACTCCCCGTGTTTCCGCTTTGCGGGGAGTTGCCGTCTGTATGCGTAATTTGCGTGCGAGTGAAGCCGAAGCTACAAACGCGAGCGCGTGTTACCCTGGACGAAGCTTGTGCTGCCCGAGCGGCGAGCGGTCGTGCTCGGCGGGAACATCAAGCGTTGGTTCTCGTAGCTTCTGCTACGCAGCCGCGCAGCTAAAGCGAAAAAAGAAGTGGGATCCCCGTAATCTCTTTACGGTGAAGGCTGCATGCCATTGTGCCTCCTTGGCCATTCGGTGTGACGTTGCAATATTTTTGTTGGACCCAGGGCTGCAGCGATGAGGTACGATATGAAGATGACTGGCACTAAATCGGAAGCTCATCCGTCGAGACGCGCGTCATTAGCGAGTTTTAGTAGACCGTGTTTCCCGCTCCGGTAGGCCACTCCGCTACCCGGAACTCTACAGCCAAGGCCATCGGCGCGCAGGCGCAGTGGCGGTTTCTTCGTTACGGAGGGCTAGTGGACTGGGAAACACGGTCTACTAAAACTCCCTATTCTCGTCATTGTTTGTGTACCGGTTGGGCCGCAGTCGCTACCCTCAAGCTGCGACCAGAAACTCCGCCCTCAGGGCAAGCCCGCTGGCTTCCGCAGTGCTTTGGTTGCGCGTGCCTACGCGTTCACATTTGTATTAGCATGGGAAGAAAGTCCGCGCCGAGGGCGGAGCTTTGAGTCTGAACGTAAGGGTGGACGGAGTGTAGGGGGTATTCATTGGACGCCATATTTGCGGGGGATGTTTAGAGAGCATGCTCAGAAGGAGCGTACATTAATAGGCTGCTAGTACCGGCCGGCAATCTTGATGGTGTGGAAAGCACGTTGCAAAAGAACTGTGGAAGTTCGCCGTCAGCACGCGCTCAGCAGTCGCGCGCACAATCGGTTATGACGTCACATGACGTCACTGTTGGATGGACCTGCCACCTGGGTCGGCTATAAGAGGGCCTGCACGACAGTGGATTAAACAGAATGTACCTCGCAACTGATGTGATCACTGCTTGCGCTGGAGCCACTCCCTATATATATATATATATATATATATATATATATATATATATATATATATATATATATATATATATATATAATATATATATCTTTTTCACAAGGGTGCAGCTATCTTGAATGTCGTCAGTTCAGGTTCGGTAAAACATCGTTTTGATCTCTCCACGCCGCTGCAAGATGTTCACGAAAAATACGTGATTGTCACTCCTTCTTGTTTTGCCTCACCCCTATTTTCTCGCATGTTCCAGGTTGGGATGTTTTATTATTTATTTCGTTCCGCATGCCAGATACGGAACCCACATGACTGAGGAGGACAGGAAACAGAAAATATCTATAGAAGCAGTCTCGTTGGATCGAAGGCGTGCGTATGAGCACGGCTGTGTCTCGAAGTCTGCGTCCGTGCGTGCGGGCGAACGGCCGTCGGCCCTTCTCGAAGAGCCAAGGTAGAGAGCGGGCGGTTGTGCAAAGCTTCCCGAGTGTTCGAGCGCAGCCGTGTATAGCTGCCAGGAACGTCCCGCGCGACCATGACGGAGTGTTCCTTGCGATCGAATTCTATAACCGCGGTTCGGAAATTTTCGCCCTGAAAGTTTTGACCGATAAATTCCTCCTCTATGCGCGGCGTGGGGAAATGCATCAGGAGGCGCCGGGGAAAAAAGGGGCCATGAAAAACGAGCGCGGCGTGCGAACTTTCTCAGGGGCACTTTGGGGAAATGCGCGCGCGCTGTACTGCGCGCCGCTCTGCACGCCGGCGAAAATTTTCGCGAACCAAAAGCTGTTTAACGAAATCGAAAGTGCTCCAGTGTGGCAAGCGGCGTGCAAGTGCGGAAACGCTGGGAAATAAAAATGAAGGGTAATGTCGATAGACGTGAACTCGTTTAGGCTTTTTTTTCTTTTGCGTTTCTTTTTAACAGTTTCCAAGGATGCTATTGCACGAAAACTGCGGTATAGCGGAAGCGGGGCTTGATGGATGTTCCCGAAGAAAGTGTGAAGAACGTTGTCTTTAGCCGAAATGGCCGCTCCAGTCATACAGCTGCTATGTAATTTGTGTGGAAGTTTGATGGTTGTCGCTTCCGATTAGAGTGGTTTTCTCGGTGTCTGCGTAATTTGTCACTTTGCTTTATTTATTGGGTGGCATATACTTTTTACGTTTTTTTATTTTTTTTTTATTTATATACGTACAAGTAGGAAAGACAAGTTATTTCTACTTTGGGGCATCCTGATGCCGCCTACTTGGTGTCGGTTTTCGGCTGGGTCGTTGCGAATTAGTTTTATGTCATCAAAAAGAGGGATCAGTCAGCGAGTGACTTTTATAACTTTGCCTCCATCTTTGATATAGTTGAGACACGATGCAATGCAAAGATTGGTACCCATTTCTCGCCAAATGCTACGTGCTGGTGTCGGAAAAATAATTCTAGCTTGATTACTCCTTTGTGTTGGTTTGTGTTTGACTTTTTTGCGTTTTTTTTTGTTAATACTGTTTAATATATGCAGTTGAAGTCGCACTTGTAGCTTTTTTTTTTTAATGTTATTTTGGTTTTTATTATGAACTTGACCGCTAGAGCATTTGTAAGAAAATAAAAAATAAAAAAGTCGTTCTCCGACTTTGTTTTAGGAAGAAAAAGTTCTGTTCAGTCAAGACTATTGAAAATCTCACCGTGTAGTGTAGATGATGTGTCAAGGGTGCAAACTTTGGCTATGCCTTACCTCCAATCCTCTTCAGACTTCAGGCTTTCAGACTTCGTTCTTCTGTCCGTTTTTTTTTTTTTTTTGGTTTTTACACTTAGGGTTACTATGGATAACATTCACCAGCTCGCCTGCGGTTTTTTACTTTTCTCCAGTGTCATCGTAACTTTTATTTTAGTGTGGTCTTTTGATTTAGTAGTTCAGAAGCTTTTAGTTTGTATCACTGTGTGTGTGCGTGTCGTAGCTCAAAAGCATTCTATATTTTTTTGTGACCTCTAGCTGTCTAGCAGGTTTTTTTTTTTTTTTTCTTCTTTTTGTCTTAACCGAAAGGTGGTTTTGTTTTGTAGGTTTGTGATGTGGGTGAGGGGTTTGTTGAATAAAACTAGCATCAAGGCTGTATAAATATACAAGCAACACTATTTTTTTTTTAATTATTAGCTGAGATAGAGACTCTGTCTGCCCCTTTTGCTTTTTCTTTCTACTAAAAAAAAAAAAAAGTTTTAGTTTCGGGTTAAAATCAATATTGTTTTCTAGCCTTGCTTCTGAAACTGTCAGGCTTATGGTCGCATCGGTGTTAACTCGGCTTTGTCGTGGTGGTTTGCCATGCCTTCCGCTAAAACAGAAACACAGCGCTGGTGTTTCGCGCCGGGGTGCGATGGAGGATGCTAGAGCCACTAAATGCGCTACGTTTAGAGTATTGGCACTCTGTTCCACGATATTGTTGTGGTCGCCGCCATCTTGGTGCTTGTGCACAGCAGACGCAGCTGTCGATCGTCATAATTCAAAAGTGAGACTTCCTCAGCATTAGATTCGGTGTTGGAAAGCTCATGTAATATTGCTTTGATCTGTCGCGAACTGTTTAAACATTTGTGGAGGACGGAAAAACGTTTCCTGTGATTTCAGATAAAGCTTCAGATAATTGGCAACCATGATTTTAAGCCACGAATCGGGTAAGTGCCTTCACGCTGTAGCGTAGCGCTCATTTAGTGGCACTAAAGTATACATGGGGATAAGCTATTCCTTTTTCTAGCACCGAGAATCCCCGACGCGTTTCAGAAGTGGGACCGCGCGACCCCCGGGGTTGACCAGCCTCTCGAAGAAAACTCCGCCCTACGCGAAATGCTTTTTGACGACAGGTGGGTACATCCGTGCACCGCCTCGCGCTAATTAAGTGGAAACCGCTACAAGTACTTAAAGAAAGAAAAGTGTTAGCATTTACGAAAATTAATACTCCATATGTTAGGTAGGCCGGTGCAACCAAGAGCTGCATAACACACAGCCGTCGCGCTTTCTCTTTCTGCGTTTCCCGAGATGTTTACAGCGCCCCTTTCCAAGGCGCCACCATGCGGTATCCGCGCGCACCAGGACCAAGCCTCGGCCTTAGCTTTACACACCACCCCTTCTCTCCCTCCCGCTCTCATCCCGTCGGGGATTACAGCTTTCTTCCGAACCTTTGATGTCTCATGAAACGCGCCTTTCAGTTCTCGCTTGCCGCCTCTTTTAAGTATTCTGCCACCGGCGTTGGGACCCGGGCGACCCGGGGTGTATGGGGACGTTATCTCTTCCGGCCTGCCATCTCGTGGCAGCAGCCCCTTTCACCCTGGATCGCCTACGAAGGGAGCCTAGATTTAAGAGAGGGAGCAACTCGAACCGCGGTGCGCGCTTGCAGTTAGTTGAAAGGCGGACGTTTCCTGCTCAAACTGATTGCTAGTGCGCAGGCGCGGCGTCGTAGCGTGGTGAGGAGCAGAGCGGGCGGAGAGGGAAAATTGAATGCCGTGCAAGTAACTAGCGCAGCTGGGGACAAGTGAGACGGAGAAAAATTGACACTCCCTCCCGCGTGGCCCTGACACAAAGTCTTAACCCTCCCTCCCAGTGGGCCCGGTGTTGGGGGCTACGGCGATAAGGTTTGACCACAGGAAAATTGGCGGCTCGCCGGAGGAAAAAAGCGAGGGGTGATGTTTTCTTTAAGGTTTTCTTCGCGATTTTTTAAAAGTCACTTGACGGTTTCCCACACTGAATGGGGATAGTTACAGAAATGCAGAGGGGAAGAACAATTGGTTTAGAAGAGCGAGGGTAGGAATCATACCTACTTTCGTTTATTTCCGTTTCTAGGCTAGGTGGCGCAAGCTACCGCCCGTTATAAAGGGTACAGCTGTTAGTATCCATCCAGACATGCGGAGCAACGCCTCCTAGGTAACAAGGCCGTACTGCTGAATTTTCAGCGTCACATGAGAAGGCCTACACGAGGCACGGATTGGACATGAGTGCGGCGTCAGCGCCCGGCGTACACTCGTGTCTTCACTGATTGGAAGACGAGTTCTCAGCGAACGCTGACGCGACGCTCGCGTCCAATCTGCGCCCCGCGTCTGCCTCCTCGGGTGACTTCGAAAATTCGGCACTACGGCCTTGTCATCTATAGAAGGTGTTGGAGGGAGACGGCTTGATCAACGCCCTCCTCGCAGCTTGTATTGCAAACGCGGCCCACGAACCACGTGATCTGGATCCAGCATTTGGAAGCACTCTGCATCGTCCAGGCACACGACGCCTGCGTAGCTGTGCAGCCAGCGTCTGCGGCGGGGCATCTATGCCGGGTTACCCGACCCGGTTCTTGCCGGATATAAATGAGATCTCGGCTTGCGGCGGGGATATTGGGGATTCGGAGTGTGCCAGGGGAAATCTCCCCAGAAACGCGCGCGGGCATTTGTAGGGAAAACTTTCCACCGCCGACAAAGCCGACGGAAACAGCGGAAGAAAACAAAATGGAAACCTTCGTGGAACGCTATTAACTCTAGGCGTGCTTGCGTCGAAATATCCTATTCGATTTGGGGTTGAGCGATCGAGTGAGATTTCTTTTTTTTTTTTCGTCTTAGTGGATTGATTCTTTTTCCTCTATTTTGTAGCCTCAAGGAAAAAAATACGAATCTTTTTTTTTTTTTTGTCGGTATTGTTTTGATAGTTCGGGGAAATTTGGCTTTACGGCTAAATAAGAAATTCAAATAAATCTATTTCGAAGGCCGGAATATCATTTCGGGCGCTGGCTCCAAACCACATGCTTCGAAGTAACATGAGTTGTCGGTGCCAGGAACACGATCTCCTAAAATATAGGTCAATAGCGATTTTTTTTTTTTTTTTTTTTGTTTTGCTTGTTTACGTTGTTCTGGCTTCTTGCCCACTAAGATGTAGACAAGAGGAAACACATTATAGGTGTGATTGCAACCCTAAAAATGCATGCTACTTTCGCTTTTCCGGGCTGGTCCACACTCCGGCCTTAGAGTGCCAACCTTACCATATTTTGTGTTTATTAGCACGTCCCATTGACTGCACAAATTTTCAGCGTGAATTGTAACTTGAGATTTCTTTGAAGATACAGAAAGGCATTTGATGCGATATCACACACTCTGTTGCAGCAAATGTTATCTACTATTCAAATACCAGATACACTTCTTAAATGGCTTGAAGCTAATCTCGTTGGAAAAGAGCAAAATGTGGTCCTCAACGGTCTGAGTTCGTCAAATGTAAGCGTCTTATCGAGGGTTCCTCAAGGATCTGTGCTCGGTCCCCTTTTTTTATATACATAAATGATTTAGCTGTGAATATTATATATATATGCCGGTGATTGCTGTGTTTACCGTGACATTACATGCGAAGCGGACTCTGAGCTTTTGCAGAATGACCTAAACTCTATCTTATCGTGCTGCGAAACATGGAAGATGACTCTGAACTTAAACAAATGCAATCTAGCCAGGTTTACTAACAAAAGACGATCTCTGCGCACAGAATATTTCCTTGGTGGCACAAGCTTAGCTGTTGTTCCAGAATATAAGTATTTAGGGGTTCTGTTTTCCAGAGAACTGGAACGCTCATGTTAATCTGTCCTCTAAGGCTAGCTGCACGTGAAACTTTTTTAAAACGTGACTTCAGGCAGGCACCCACAAAACTCAAAGAAACTTTGTATATGGCGAACGTGCGTCCGCTCTTAGAACACGCTTGCACCGGGTAGGATCTTCACACGAAGACAAGTATAGATGAACTCGAACGTAAACAGAAACGTGCTGCGCGGTTTGTGTCAGGCGACTATGATATCTCGAAAAGCTCGTCTGTGTACTAGATTAGGGTGACCTTCGCTTGCAGACCGCCGAAAATATCGTAGATTATCCTTATTTTATAACATATTTAATCGCAGAAATAGCGTTGATAGAGAGAAATTCTGTCGAGACTGGTTATAACGAATTCATTTATAACGAAATAGCGGCTACAGCGAAGCGATCACGATATTCCATTCCCTTTCGCACTTCGTTAACCGAAGTCGGTTATAACGAAGTAGCGGATATAGCGAAGTGATACCCGATTCCTGTTGACTTCGTTATAACCGGTCTCATAATGGAACAGTGCGAATGGTCGCAAGGACAGTACCATTATGAATCCGTACCAACTCGCCCAGTTATCCTGTTTGCTAAACCGGTCTCGACAGTACATTAAACAACCAACCTATATGCTTCTCCCCGTACAGATCACCCCATGAAGGTCCGCAAATACAGGGCACAGAATAATTTAGACACATTCAAGTATAGTTTCTTTCCCCGTACAGTACACGATTGGTACAATTTACCAGCTCAAATTGTCTCCGCTCCACATTTTTCATTTTTTTTTACAATTCTACAAAATGTTTTGTTACATTAGTTATCTTTGTTTGCTGTTAGTATTTTGTTATCGACTTTTCTTTGTGTTCCTGCTGTAAAGTGGCTGGGGTGTTATCATCTAGACATATTTTGTTGTTGCTGTCATTGTGAATCCTCCCATAGTCCTCTGTTTTTCTATATGTACTTTGCATTTGTGTAAATTTTGTACTGTCTTCCCCGCTAGAGTAATGCCCTAGCAAGGGCACTGTAGGTAACCGAATAAATAAATAAATACATATTTTTCTTCGTCTTGTTTCTTGAGGGAACTGATGCACGGGCGCTTTTTAGATAGTTTGATTTTAACCGAGGGCCCAGATCGATAAGGGGGACCGGAAGCTGCTACCCATGCATGCCGTCCCAGGAATCCGAACGGCGGAGCGCTACGTACAGACCGACTCCACAATTCCGATCCCGAGTTGAGTGCTCCAGCAGGTCACGAGGATTGAATATGGGTCAAAAGGATTGAAGTGATATATTGAGTCAGAAGATCCAATAGGAGTCCAGGCACAAGAGGCCAAACGAGGCACGAGATCCACGCTTCGAGTTATCCAATATGGGTGAATTAAGACCCAACGAGCTGAGGGATCCATCGAGTCATAAGATCCACTATCGGAACTCCTGACTCGTTCGTTGGATATCTTATATTGGATCTCTTGAGTCGATGGATGTCGTGACTCGTTGGTTCTCTTACATATGTTGGATCTCTCGAATCAATGTGTCTTTTGACTCGTTGGATCTCTTGACTCGATGGATCTGTTGACTCGGCCCTCACGTGATCGTTGGAGCTCTTGACTCTTTGGATCACTTAACCGGAAACGTACAATCCCCAGAGAACAGGAAGGACTTGCGCGGCTTGTACACCTGCGAAACGTCGCCTTCTCCAAACTCCCGTCAACGAAAGCGAATGCGGCACGACAGTGCAATGGCAGGAAGCTCCGAGTGTCATCCCATTGTCCACCCTTACAAGTGCCCAGAGGTTTCACCGGGAGGGAGACCTCGTAACACCCCGCGCACACGCATGCACGACGAGGCGTCGGGGCGATGCTACGATAAAACAAAGAAGGAAAGGCGATAATGAAGCTGCTGTGGGCGGGTGCCACGCCGCTTCTCGTGAGCGAGAAGGTGCTTCTTCGCTTTCTTCTGCGCCGCAACGGTGCGTGACGCCACGGTTGCCCGGAGTATTCCGGCCGTTGTCGTGAGAACGGGTGGCCCACGGACGGAACCCGCCACCGTGACCGATCGAGAGTTCGCTGTCCCGACGAATGTCGAAGCGCCTCGGAGGCGGCGTTGGCGGCGGCTTCGGTGGCTCCGGAACGACGAGCAAAGACTCGCATGGCTGCTTCCGAGCGGCGGGGGCAATCGTTGCACCGGGGACGGTATCTGGCAGCTTCCGTGGCACGAATAGAGGTGCGGGAAGTGCGCCATCGGGACCGAGAAAGACAGCCGGGCCCCCTTGCTAACTTCCAATTGTCTCCCTGCTTTCGCCTGTCTCCTGGCTTCGAGGAAGTCGGAAGACGCGTGATTTGTGCGTTCGCGTTCTTCTGCTTCCGCCATGTGGTTCGCATGATAAGGTTGTGAAAATTCGCGCTGTTCCTTTTTTTTCCGCTTTTTTATTGTTTTATTATTTTTTTTTTTTATCTTGTTTTGATATTTGTCTCGGAAGTTTCTTTATCCTGACCCCAATCTCTCACGTTTCCTTACGCTGGCAGATTTGCGTTTCGCGTTTACGAGCTGCTGAAATCTGCTAGCACCGGTCGTTTAAAGTTGATACGCATAAGGGTGCCCGCATTTTTTCACAAATACGTGCCTTTCACGTGACGTCTAATGGCACCGTACCAGCCGCCATTGCCCCGTACCATGCACATGTGCCCGTGCCTTCTGCAGCTTACATCTCGCATAATCGAATTTGTTATTCTTGGCAAGCCTCGCTCAGAAGAACGAATTCGAAGCTGCTAAATGTAGGCTACAGGAGGTACGGGCACAGGAGCATGGTACCGCTCAATGGCGACTCATAGGACGTCAATGCAAGCCATGCATAGTGTGTATAATCTCCAGCGATTCGGACCGACGTATCGAGGGCTCTTCAATCGCCTTCGTAACTAAGAGGACGAGCGCCTCGTCATCGTCGAAGGAGGGTCTGCAGCAGAAGTGTAGTACCCTTCACGGTCGTTTCCGGCCCTGCGTCCACCAGAAGGCCACGGAGTTGGGGCCCCCGGCTCCGCTGCCTGTGTCGGCTTTCCCGACCCGACCCGAGTCCGCCGCCCTTGACTGCGACGGAGAACAGATCGATCTCGAAGGTCTCGCTTCCTGCCCCTCTTCGCCGTTCGGCCTTCGAGGACGGAATTAAGGGGCACAGTCGGACCCGCGGCCGAATCAATGAGCCTCGATTTCCGCCATGAATAATGCATCGGGGAGGAAGGGGGATCGCATATGGGCTCTTGAGAAGGTTCGGTTTTGCAGGCTGTGTGGTGGAACGGAGCAGCAGCAGTAGCAGCATAGCAGGGACGGGTGTGGAGGACTGCACGCTCGGCTTCGCCGCTCCGGCTCATCTATGGACCGAGATGTATGCCGGAGCCGTTGGTGAACCCACCCCTGCATCAGTCTCTCCCGGGCGGAGGCCCCCGTCGTCGTGTCGCTACGTTGCTGCGTGGGGCGGAGTCGTAGGCACGGGCTCTGTGCGCACGAGTCGGGAACGGAGAAGCGGCGATGCTCGGTTCTGACCGTCGGCGATGCCTGCTGGGCGTTGGGGGACTCCTGGGTCGCCGTCATCGTGGGCGTTGTGATGAATGGCCGCTGTCAAGGGGCCCTGGGACGGGAGGGGGGAGGGGGGGATGTATCCAGATGACTCGGCGAGTCTCCGCGTATGAGTTACCCTCTGCAGAAGCGTGTGCCTCTCTCGTGCTGACCTTGAGGCTTCAAGCTCTGACGGACCTCTCCCCTTGGCTCGTGGCTGGGCGTTGTGTAACCTCTGCCATATTGGGTGGGGACGGCCTGGATATATATATAATACGCGTGTCTATATATAACGTTCATGCGGCAGCAGTGCGGGTCGAATTCTCCGCGCTTTGTTTGCCGCTGCATTGATTTTGTCTCTCGTTGTCTCGGTTGACGTCATTTGTTTGCGGTTGGCGTGGCTTTCCTTATTTGTGGAGGGAGAGTTCGTGGAGCCACATTCATTCGTTGGTCCGATCGACCTTTTGATTGAGTCCGGTGGCGGTGCTTGACGTTATAAAAGTATAAAGCCATGTTCCTTTATTTTGGTGCTCCTTTTATCGGTCGGTTGTACGAGATGCAATGATAAAAGTAATGATACATCTATGTAACCCTTACAGAGGGGCGTATAGCCGGTCGTATATAACATAAAATATTTATTTTTGTGTTAAAGGGGGGGGGGGGGGGGGGGCAGTTTGAAAGCAACGCCTCCACTTCGGACGTTGGTATCTTCGTCTTTCGCTATGGTTATGTTTTGTTGTGAAGGCTTACTCTGCATTTCCGGCCACCACATTTATATCACGTTTATGCAAGCCGATGGTTGATTCAAATTACTATAACATAACTGCTCTATTCTAAATGTTAGGACATCGGTCGGGAACCGAAACCCTGCCGTGGATATAAGGGGTATTCACACGAGGGAGAAATCCCGGGGATTTCTCCCCGGCACGCGCATCCCACGACGAAAACGTCAGGCTTTGCGATGTGCAAAAGCCTCGCGTTTTTATCTCGTGATGCGCGCGTGCCGGGGAGAAATCCCCGGGATTTCTCCCTCGTGTGAATACCCCTTTGTCTCCCAGTCGGAAGCTCATCGCAAGCCTAGTGGCAGGCATGTACATGTTACTCAAATAAACTAACTAAATACCGTTACTCGTTACTAGCTGCAAAAGTAACTGAATAATTTACTCGTTACCGATTTTCATCAGGAACACGTTACGTTACCTCCAAAGTAACGAGGTACTTTTCTCTTTACTTTTACGGCCAAATACACAGCTGGTTTTGTTTCATGGCTGATTGTCTCCTTTTCATTAGTCGTTGCACTTAAGCAGCAGCTGCCTTTGGAAGTTTTCATCAGTTATATTTCCCCGCTTGCTTGAGAATGCATCTCCGGCGACGATGAAGAGTTGTTGAGCAGATGCGCTCGAAAGAACGGCAGTGTTGTGCTTCAGGAAGAGCTGGTAAATCCGTGATTCCCATCTCTCTCTATTTTGTTCTCTCTGCTTTTAAAGGCTAATTCAGACATCTACAATGAACGCGTTAGCCACTGCGTTCATGGTGGCCGGAGCTATCGGAACAACCATTCTGCGCCGCGCGTACACACTGTGGTGATCGTAGGATAAGCTGGGATGTTATGAACATATAAAGGTTTATACTAGCATGCTCTCTGATTGTGCTTCCGAATTCTACGGACATAATTCGATACGCCATGCTGGTGGCTGATCTGCTGCGTGTGTTCTCTTTACCGTGTCGCTTTTACAAAATACAAGCTATAGTTCAAATCAAGCGAAGGTGGGAATAACTACGAGAACTACTGAATGGCATCACGTCAAAGCTGTGTCTGCTTCGTTCCACCATATAAGCAGAGTCTCGTATCAGCGAAAGCCGACTCTACGCACCTGAATCTTCAGAGAATGTGGCTAAACACATTCTACAATAGGTCGCCGTACACCGCGCGTGCTGAAGTTTATTGTTTTTTGTACCGTTTATGGAAAACAAACCAGGCATTCAGACCGGAGCACGTAATGGTTTGTGTACGAAGATAAATAAAGCATCGGCAGTCTGAATGCCGTACCTTCAAGCTGAAACCAGTGAGATAAATTAGTCCTCCGTCTTGGGAATGGGTTTGCTTTGACAGGTGCGCACCGCAAGATAAATGACGGTCCGTAGCATGAAGTTGACTCAAATGTCAGTACGGTAAACAAAGTAAATACGAATATCTCCTCGCACAAAGGAACCCCTTGAGCGAGCGCCGATTGTCTGTGCAGGCGAATTTCAAGCGATAAGTGCACCGCTCATTTCATGGTTGTTTTTCGTAGCAAGACAGACCGACATGTGTTCGGATCTTTTTAGCGGCGTTTTGTATAATGCTCCGTCGCTTTTGTGCCCGGCACAAAAGCGACAAAGCGTTCATTCTAGGCAGAACGCCCAATGTCGAGGCCTTCGGACTTCGGCTACACAATTCTGGCCATCAGCGCCTGTCACTTGCAGAACACAGCAAGGAAACGAGTTTTCTTGCCTACACGCGGTTTTAATTTAAAATGAAATCAAACAGGTTCAATTGCGGATCCACTTTTATTTTAACACCGCCTGTAAGTCACGGGCGCAAGGGTGTAGCCCTGGAAGTTCAAAGTCTCGTCTTTTGCGACCAATGAGGGTCGTGCTACGACGGTAACGCTGGTCGCTCATTGGTCACAACAGTGTCTGTTTGTCCGGAGTTGCTTTCTACTTCCAGTAGACGGCGCCTCGGAAAGTTTCGTTTTATAAGGTAATTTTGATGCCATATTGCTTTGTCACATTTGTTTCTCTTCCCGACCGACAAGATTTATGGAACACAGCGTTCATGGATGCAGATAACTGCACGTCTCGCTGGCTTAAATAATCAATATCCTGTGTGCCTCATGAAACCGCGTGGCGAACACGACCAGTTGCAGGACGTGGACCGATAGCGCTGCTTAATCGAAATAACCCGGTAAAAAAAACACCTGTTTTGTTTTTTTTCCCCTCCTGTCGCGAGGGAAGCAAAACAAACTTTAGATTCCCTCATCGTCGAAACAAGGCCAAGATTCCGAGACATTCGGGCTAGTTTCAAAACTTCCCACCACGCGGCGCTCAAAGACCAACCTGCAGAATATTTTTCAACCAGAAAAAAAGTTCCCCTCGCCACACTTCCCATTTCCTCCTCTCCCACAGTTGACTTGACGGCGGGGAGACTCCTTTTGTTGTGACATCTCGGGGCCAGATAAGCCAAGCTAAGCGCATAATGGGCGATTTGCGGCGGGAGGCACAGCGACCCCTTTCCTCCGGCGATACCAGAGAAGCGCCCGAAACCGAACTCTCCTTTCTGCAGCATTTCAGAGCCTAGCCTCTCGGTTTTGTCTCTGAATTTTTGTTTTGTTTTGCGATAAGCATGCTTGGCTACTCCGAGCATTTGACTGCTTCTGCCGTCCATGTAAAGTGACCCAAGGCCATGTGAGGATGGGCATAGGCTAAGGGCCATCGTCCAAGAACCCTAGAGTTCGAAGGAACTACCGCATTTTCCGGACTATAGCCCGGACCCGGTGCATAGTCCGCAGGGAAATATTTTGCGTCAAAAATAAAAGTTCTTGCTTAGATAGTCCGCACCCGGTACACAAACGGCACCTAGTGCAAAGCCCGCACTTAGCACCTAGTCCGAACGTAAAAAGTATCATACTCAGCAGACCTTGACAAACGCCTACTGTATTAGCTCACGATGAAGCTTTATCGTACGTAAATCAACATTAGTATAGTCTGTTACTCATAAAATCCTTCACGATTGTCATAGTGAAGGATCTAGAAAAATTATATCATTGTATTGTCCGCACCTGTAGATAGTCCGCATCGGGTGAATTTTCAACTAATTTTCAACGTAAAAAGTATCATACTCAGCAGACCTTGACAAACGCCTACTGTATTAGCTCACGATGAAGCTTTATCGTACGTAAATCAACATTAGTATAGTCCGTTACTCATAAAATCCTTCACGATTGTCATAGTGAAGGATCCAGAAAAATTATATCATTGTATTGTCCGCACCTGTAGATAGTCCGCATCGGGTGAATTTTCAACTTTTAAACTTATATAGTCCGGAAAATACGGTACTACAGAGTGTATTGTGACCCTGGGTACTTGAAGAGGAAGTGGCGAGCCTTACAAAAAGTGTTTACGGGACGGGAATTCATGCCAGCGTGCGTACTCTAACATGTCCGGTGCTTTTACCCCAACCCACCTGGTGTTGCCTAAATGGGACACACGTTGAAATAAACAGTGCTGGGGGCTGTCAGACCGTTGTTTTTGTTCTGAAATTTGACCGAAACTCCAAATATTGAGATCTGCAAAAATCCATAATACGAAGCAGAGCCTTTTTTTTTTCTCGGTTCCTTGCATTTTTATATTGCGTTTTGAGATCCTACTAGTGACTAGTGCCGCGTTTAGACGTCATATTGCACGTGACTACACCGGTGACTAGAACTCCACCTTTCCGTAAACAAAAGTTTAAAGTACAAGTTCACCCGTCAAAGTTTGGGAGTGTAATTACAATATTGCGTTAATTTTTCTCAACTCATTATCTCTTCTCGAAATGGTTAATCACTTTAGTACAGTCGCCCTCTTGAGACTTCTAGGCGAGAGATGGCAAAAGCATTTTCCAAAACTAACTGTTTTACATTACCGATTCCTTTCTTAAAAATCACTAAAACTTAATTATATCACATTACAAATTACTGATTACTAAAACTATGGGCATTCTCTTCGTATTACATTTAATTTTTGCAGGTAGAGTTTGCTTGTCGATAATGAAATATCAGTCTGCTGTTGTAAACAGTGCAATGTAGGCGCAATATAATATATTACTGTCATGCCGCAACCTTGTTCAGGAAGCCGCCGATGACAACGAGGTTTTACGATGCGCTAGTAACTCCAAAGTATCTGAATCAGTGGTGTCGCCATGCAGTACTACAGCGCAACATATGAGATGAGACCATAACCGTGCTCTCGCAAGCTCGTTTTTAATAAAAAAAGAAGATAATATTTTTTGCTTTAATTCTCTACTTGTGCTTGTAAGTTGCAACACAGCAAGAGCTACTCAAGTCTATTGTAATGTATCACTGATATCCGATAAGCTGAGGTGGCGTAACCTGTGCAGCATAAAATGCTTTGACGGAATCGTTTGTTTTTAGGTTCACACGTGAGGTGCGAGCTAACCTAACCTATACCTACAGCCAAGAATAAAGGCTCCGAGCATTAATTGGAATGCGACGGAAGCACTTCGACTTTCCGGACTGCCGTGACTATATCTGGAATGACTTCTCTAATCGAGGTGAACACACGCACACATATACCGGAGGCACTGTTGAAGTCTCAGGGGCTCGGGTTTGCGTATAGATTATCATTTGCGCCGATACCCGGTTTTCGCTTTGCTAAAATATTTCAACAACTGCCAGTCTTGAACGGGTCAACAAAAGAACTGATCGTTTTCACGTAGTTGGGTTAAAACTATGTGGTTAGGCTACTGGTTTCCCGTTAAAACGGTGCTCGATTGTGGATCACGCGGCACTGAAGCCCACGCTATTCGCGACTCCAGCAATACGAACGGCACCTAGCGGGAAAACACCGAAATGGCCGAAACAGGTCCCTTCGCGATTTCTGCTGGTTTCTTCTGGCTTCCGTGTTTCCATGTTGTCGGGGGTTTGCGCTACAGAACAGTTCTACCGGTGACTGTGTCGTAACCGTAGTATCGCCTTGTGACTCAGGTTGCTCTGCACGCGACAAATGCAACCGCGTGAGCCAGACAACCTGCGTTTCTCAACGTTCATCAGCACCGTGGAAGGACAGTGGGCAGTCCTTTCCTCGTTTCCTCGAAGAAAGTCAAGCCTCTGGAAGGTCGCTTACGCCAACAGATCGCCGCAGGTTCTAAACGTGCATGATAAAAAGCGGAGCAAACCATCTTGAGTCCAATGTTCGCTCGCTGGCGCCCCAGCGTTGTGCGTTGAGCTGGCACATGGAACGACACGACCTGGATTCGACCGCCATATTTGCCCGATAGTGGCGTCCCCTATAGGTCGCTAAAGTCGCGAATTGGCGAGGAGGTCGCACCGTCGCACTATAGGGGGCGCTTTATCGAGATTGTTGTTAAAGCCCCTCCTTCCCGAGAAAAGTGGCGCGATTTATTGTCATGGAAATGCTCGAGACGGAGTGCCGCGCGCCACTTCTAGGAAGAACATGGCGTCCGAAATCTAGATCATTGTTGCTCTGCCGCCATGATCTTCAGGCCTGCACGTTGCAAGTGCCTCGTGCATCGACGCACGTTAAAGGAGCTGTGCAACAGTTTCAGTGCATTGCTTAAACAATTTGAGAGTTGGTGTCTCGACCTTTCTGAAGTAAAGAACAAAAAACCGCTTTTGCCTGCATGTCCTAGTTTTTGTTTTAAAAATGGACAAAGATTGAGATTTTCGGCACCTCTCAACTCCTTCACCTTCCGAGTCACGTGCGCTGTGACGTCAATGGGGGTCACGCGGGGTTCCGGTGAAGCTCTCTCTGCCATCAGTGAGCAGCGTGAACTCATCCGCTCGCGACCGCGTGACCACCTGCTGGCGGGCGCAGCGCGAACAATATGGTGAAAGGAGGAAAGTCTCATCCGGGTCCGGCCATACCCGTCCGGCCCTGTCCCACTCCCTCTCCGGCTTCTGGCGGCTGTTCGCGGTAGTAGATAGAGCTGACGGTTTTGTGGACCTAGGATAGATGGCGCCGCTAAAACTCCGTATAACAAAAGTTTTGTCGGATAATACCAGGTTTTTGACGCATTTATATTTATGTTGGAACGACAAGATTTTTATGGAAAAGTTACCTTTTATCGAGCAGCTATTCGCACAATTCGCTATATTTTTACAAGACCCCCATTGACATCCTTCCGCGCGTTCCTCATGGCCGCCGCTCGCGGCTGCAGGTCGGGAAATATTAAGTTTTGCCTCGCGATTACGCGGAGGAATCGCAACATTTCGAAGGAAGGAGGTGTGTTTTTTGTCCTTTATGACGACGTGAACAATGTCAAAGGTGGAAGATGCCAATTCTTTCAACGTTAAAGTCGTTGCACAGCTCCTTTAATTGCGCTACTTTTGAAACATGAATGGGCTTTAGTTGTTGCCCCCACAGCCCGGTGTTTACTAACACAGCGTAACAAAGAAATTGAACGTCGCCTATACTCTGTTTCACCTTGTGTTGTACCGCAGGAAAGGCTATACGCGCGAGCTCCTTTCTCCATGGCACATATCGGCGGCACAAGCTCTCGTGCACCAAGGGCAGCTGCCAACGCTATGAGCTCGCGCTTCTAGCCTTCCCTGCGGTACAACATAAGGTGAAACGGAGTATAGCACTTTCTGCGCACGAGTGCTTCGCTCTGACCGGTGCGTTAGTCACGCGAGGAGCGGCCTTCAAATCGTCACCTCCGATTTCTCGGATCATAAACAAACGAGCAAGTACGGTTCGTTGTCCCCACAGCTGAAGCGTACCGCTAGACCACGGTGGAAGAAATACATGTGCGCTAGACGCACGACTGTTCGACCTCCTCCTCAATATGAGAACGCGTGGACGCTCGAAGTTACTATAGGTCGCACGGAGGTGCGATCGTGTAGCCGCTACTGCGCGATGCGTTCAAAAAATCGAGGCAATGCGTTCGTACGAAAATAAGTTAAAATTTTTTTTTCCCGGGCCATGATCATGCACTGGTTACCTTTTTGACTTAGGCAGTTGGAAGCAGCGCGCAAAAAAATGAAGACAACGAGAGAAGAGCACAGGGCAGCGATTGTCCTGTGCTCTTCTCTCGTTCTCTTCGTCTTTTTGCGCGCTGTTTCCAACTTCCTAAGTCATGAACCAACTCGCTTGCATCGCCATCTTAACCTTTATGAGACCGGCCCAGTAATAATAGACCCCCCCCCCCCCCCCTCTCCCCTCCAGGCAGAGAATGCAAAAATCGAAAGAAGAATCTCAATTTTTTTAAGACGTTTTTAATTAAACATGTTTTGACGTTTACAATCCCCTGTAATGCCGAATTTATTTATTTATTTTATTCATTTACAATACCGAAAAACCCTTTCGGGCTGTTTCAGGAGTGTACAGCAATAATACAACAGAAATACAGAACCAAAGATCAAGAACAATCACCGCAATACAATCATTTGAGTACAATTTCGGTTGAACCACACCACCGAAAGTCACCACCACCAAGGAATACTAGTATGGCTCTGCATATAAATAAAATAATACAGCTTCAAACTTATCGGCACTGCCATCCAGGTCGCCATCCAAACTATTCCACTCCTCAATTGTTCTTACAAGAAAAGAGTACTTAAAAACATCGAGATTTGGTAAATACGGCTTGACTCCGAACTGATTATCAACTCTCGGGGACCTTCTACCAGGAAGCTGTATATAGTCACTCGAACTGATGTTATAATGCCCCTTGTAGAGTTGATAGAAAAATTTTAACCTTCCAATTTTTCTCCGCTGACCCAAAGTTGGCAGCCCCGCTCTTTTTAATAGTTCTGTTGCCGATTCCGTGCGGTGATACTCTGAATAAACAAATCTTATTGCCCGCCGGTGGATACGCTCAAGTTGTTCTACTTGATATTTGACATATGGATCCCAGATCACGTGCGCGTATTCAAGAGATGATCGAACTATACTTCGTTTCAGCTTCGGTCCAGACGCAGCCAAAGCTACAAGCGCGAGCTCCGGGCTTTCAGCATCCCTGCCAAGCACGCGCGCTCGTGCAGTGCAAGCACTGTTCTGGGCCACATGCTCGCGCTTGTAGCATCGGCTGCGTCTGGACCGAAGCTGAAACGAAGTAGAGAGTCTTATACGCAAATAATTTAACTTCAGGCGTTGTATTTTTGAGCGCCCCTCTTAAAAACCCAAGTTTTCGCAAAGCCGCACTACAGACATTTCCTATATGTTCCCTCCAGTTTAGATCATTAGAAATTGTGACCCCTAAGTATTTAAAAGTTTCGGATTGTTTCAAGAGTGCACCATTATAGGAATACGGGAAAATATTAGGCGACCTCCTTTTTGTGATTGTTACAAAAGTTGTCTTTTCAAAATTTATCTTCATATCCCATTTTTGACACCACTCGTGCGTAGTCATTAACGAGTTATTTAATAGCATTCGGTCCCGTTGTGAATTAACTTTGATGTACATTAGACAATCGTCTGCAAAAAGACGGACTTCAACAGATGGATGAATTTCAGTTGCAATGTCATTTATATACGCAAAAAACAAAATTGGAATTAGAACGCAGCTCTTGAAAAGGAGGAGGGGAGGGTACGGAGAGGAGGGTATGACACTTCTCCTCCTCCCTCCTGTTCCCCCTCTCTCACTCCCTGCACGTGACGTTACTCGTGAATGTCGTGACTTTCACTTTGATGACCGTGACCTTCACGAGTGCCTTTCGTGACGTCTATGATGACGTTATTCGTGACCGTCGTGACGTCACGTGTGACGTCATTATGGGAAGCGTCCCATGATGCAACGCGCGGGTCACGAGTGAGACTCGCGCTTTGCATCACTCGACGTTTCCCATAATGCAACGCGAGGGTCACGAGTGAGTCCCGCGCGTTGCATTATGGGACGTTTCCCATAATGCAACGCTTTGTAACGGCGACGTCGCTCAAGCCGGAAACGGGCGCCTAAGAGCTGCGCTCTAAAAAGTCCCATGTTCGCCGACGTCACACTGCTCATACATCGTACAAACGACACGGTGCGGACATGATGGCAGATTTATCCGCGGACACTCGCCATTTTGGAAGCCTGTTTGCTTGGTACGAACATGTCTGCTGACAGTTCCTGCATGACCAATGTAACAGGGCCTCAGACAGTATCTCGAAAGACTGCCTTTTTGTACGATGTGTTAGCAACGCGTGACCACGGCTCTAGAATGGCCCAGCCATAATATTCCTCGGTCGCACCCCTCTGGCAGGGGATGGAGAAATCGGGGCAAAGGGCTCCGAGTTTTCCTTATCGGGCATGAAGGACATTCTGAATCCAAGAAAGGTCCCAGTAAGAGTGCTTCGGGTGTAACCCGCTCCTGCACGTCATTGTGTTATTTCGAGGTTCCTTTCAACATTTAGGACCACACAGCTCCACATAGGAATCGTCCTCGATAATGGGGAGCTTTAGTAGGTCATTCCGAGAGCTGCGATACCCGATATCGATACGATGCATGCGTAACGGCGCCGGCGGAGCATCGGGCACAGCTATTGGAGTCGTCGGAACGATCTACTAAAAACTCCCTAATATATCGATCTGCGCAGTCGGGCGATAAAAAAGAAAGGAAAATGGCTGGTTTCTGGGACCAAGAACAGGCGTTAGTCACGGATCGGCGCTCCTTCCGAACAAGGCTGGCCAGGAGGCCCGTCCCAGCAAACAACATGGCTGCCGTTGCGCAACAGCCATATTCACGAGGGGCAATCAGGGCCGGGGCTTTGGGCGGCCAAGCACCGCGTTTTCGCGGGATCCGGTAATTATTGGGAAGCGGACAGCGACGCCGTTGTTGGGCAACGCCGGGTGCTGCCCCCTGGCCGCCGACTATGTTCCCTCCGTTCAACCACAAGCTGACAGTGCGGCGAGAGCTGCGCGCTGGGCGTACCCATCAACCGCCTTCTTTTGCCCCCCATCGGGCGGGCACCGAGATAACGTGGAGAAATATCGTCGCACTACTGGTCCAACTATCACGTAGCTTCTACCGCACTGTCAGCTTAGGTGTGAACAAAGATACTTTCCCCGCGCTTCTCGCAACCGCCTCGCTTGTTCGCCGGTTTTCCTTCCCTCCTGGCCGCCCATGTCCCCCCTTGCTTGCTAGCAGCAGCACACCGAGCTTGTTTTTTCTTCCCCGTTGTTCGGCGGCGGGGTGGCGCGTTCGGTCGTGTTGCTGCTATCGTTATCGGCTGGGGAGAGCCCCGCGATGGCATCGATTCCATCGTCCCGATTTATTATTTCCCGCTTTCTTCGCTTTTTTTCGTACTGGCGGATTGGGTGGTTTGTCTTCGTACCGGGAATTCCTGCCTGCCCGTGGTGTCGCTAAGCTGGTTTCGTTTTTTTTTTTTCCAACTTCTCTGTTCTGTAGTGTGTTGTCGCGCATATCACTTCGCGGTTAGTCACGCTGGGGATGTTTGCTTCCGGACTGTTCGAACACGAATATCGGGTCGCTAGTAGGGCATTTTGGGCGGACGGGGTTGACGACGGAACAACTTGATTTCTTTTTTTTTTTTTTTTTCGATCTGGTCGCATTCGTGGTTGCACTTCACATTTCTGCAAACAGCTTGCTTTAATTTGCTGAGCGTACCTCCAAGTGTGCCTCGCAGACGGAGTTTGAAACACCTTATTCACTCATTGGTCTTTCATGTTCGGGGACATCTTTCTGATGAAATGTAACGAAAGCTATGCGGACGCCCCTAGGTTCGCGCAGCCTAGACAGCAAAAGTTTAATGCACGTGTAACATTCTCTGAATTATTGCTGGCAGTTTTCATCTGCTGTAGTTCGTTCCCGCTTGCGTACCTCCGCGTCGTGGTCAAATGAAACACTATTAAAGAAAATGCATACCTGATTAACCCTTAGATGGTGATTTAGGAAAGAATACTTTTACCTAAGACGAAGAGCATTTCGCGCCATCTAAGCGTCGTTTCTTTTTTTTTTTTTTTTTTTTTTTTTTGTTCTCTTTTTTTTTAACCTGGTTGGATCATTTTGGTTCGAGCTTATCTATTTATCATTTCATTGTACGAGTCGAACACTATGTAATGTCGCAGATGCTAGAATACGTCGTTCTGAATGAGACGAACTGGAATGGCCGTTTCAATGCAACTTTCCTCTCTTCGTTTATATACCTTGTGCCCAGAATAGGCCTGCTGCTAAATTACCCAAACATCAAGGAGAATGCTGGGAATGTAGGTACACGCGCTCGCCTTCCTCGCTTAAAAGATTCGAAGTATCCGAAATAAGGCGCTCACGCACACGCGGGCAAGATGCCATTTGTTTTAAAGTTTTGTTTTAGAAAAGATACTGATGCAGACGCCAGCACGTGCAGCGTGTAACTACGCTCGCAGCATACTCCTTGGTGTTTGGGCAATTTGACGAAAGGTATTCGCGTTAAGAAGCTCAGTGGGGGCGCTTCTGTTTTCCTCACCATGGGCCGGTGCGTGTGCTAGCCGCGCTGTTATGTTTTGATTTTCATAGTACATAGAAGCTTGGCATTGCACGTGCTTGCCCCGGCAGAGGAAGTTGAAGTATCCTCACTCTGGGTTGGGACAAAATTCCACCAGGCGGCGATAGCCAAACTTCTCAGCGCGAATATTGACGAGCTTTATGAGACCTCTCATTCCCATTTTCACTTTTACTGCTTTCTCTGTATGTGCTCTCGCTGCTTCGACCTCTCTTTAAAGAACCCTTAAAGTGTAATTACACGTCTGAGCTTTGTTTCAGCTCACATTCTTTCACGTGTACCACTTCGGGGTTATTTATAGCACGAGAAAATAGACGTCACATCTGTCCGCGATGTCAATCAAGCTGTCTCCCTTCATCGCGTTCAAGGGACACGGTCCAGTCATTCGTGCCTAAAAATATCCTTTCCCCGTTTTTTGTTTGTTTTATTATTATTATTTTTTTTTATTTTTTTTACATTTTTTCGTTGACAGTTCGGGGGGAACATAAATCAAACTTAAGCTGCCTTCTCGCTAAACCGAAAATCGTCTCAGTAATCTCCGGAACTTTGTCCGCGACCGTGATTTCTATCACCAGCGATTTATTTCTTGTAATAGTCTCCAATGATCGAGAGTGGCAGGCGCTTGCATTTCGGGTCCCCTACGCAACCTTTATGTGCGTAACCGCGTTGACGTTTTCCCTTGAGAGCCCATCGCTTTTTTTTCTTTTTTTTTTCTAGGGTTTTTGTGGGACGGCAGTTTCCGAAGGCATCGATTGACCGATCGACCTGAACGTTAACTTTCAGATCACGGTTTGCCCACTCTGCCACCGAGTCTTTTGGATCGGGAGGGGGCGATACGGCTCACTGCGCACGGAGTCAATTACTCCGGATTTCCAATGGCGAGCCTCGAGAAACATCTTAGTCCTTGGCAGCTGTGGGTTCCCCAGTTTCCTGCCGTGCTCGATGGAAATGTACGCGTTCATGGGGAATGCGAGCGAACACGTTGATGCAAAGAACGTATGGGGGAAGGGTAGGTGCGCAACTTAGAATCTGAAGAGGTTCGACATTCGAACGTATTTGAAGAGTGAGTGGAAACAAAGGTAGGCTATGCGCAGAGCAAGTCGTCTGCTTTTTGCGCAAGGGTTGCTGTCACGTCAAAACGACGCCGTGTTCTGATTGGCTTTCATTGGAAGGATAATTAGGTAGACCTTAATGCTAAATGCCTTGAGGTCTACCCACTATTTTCTAGAACGCAGCTCTTGGGCGCCCGTTTCCGGGTTGAGCGGCGTTGGCGGAACCGCGCGTTGCATTATCGGACATTTCCCAGAATGGCGTCACACGTCACATGTGACGTTCCCCATAATGACGTCACGCGAGACGTCACGAAAAACATTTCCCGCTAAATTTAGCGGGAAAAATTTCCTCTCTATATTTCGCGGAAATATATCCCGCTAAATTTAGAGGAAAAATTTTCCCGCTAATTTTAGCAGAGAAATTGACGTCACGTGACGTCATCACGAATTCAGTTTCCCCGCCAACTTTGGCGGGAACATTTCCACGCTAAGTTTAGCGTGGAAACCTTGGTATAATTCCCCGCGAAATTTAGCGAGAAAATGTTCGTAAATTTCCCGCTGAATTTAGTGAGAATATTTTCCCGCCAATTTAGGGGGAAATTTAGCGAAAATTTCCCGCTAAATGGGGAGGGGAGCAGGAGAGGAGGGTACGGGGGGAAAGCAGGGGCATACCCTCCCCTCCGTACCCTCGAGAAATCATCGAAGCCGCGAGCATAGACCTGCTAGACGGAGTATGCGTTAGTACCCCGTCGATTAGCTTATCAAGAAAAGAGTTATATTATTTAGGAAAACCTCCTCAGTAATTTTACTGTAGTAGGACTAGATCTTATTTTCTTCCATTTCTTTCCATATTTCTTTCCTATATTAATCTTTCCCCTTTCTTTTTAATTTTATTTTTCTTTCGCTGTTCTTCCTTGGTTAACATTTATTTCTTTTTTAGTGCGTAAGGGTGAAAGATAAGAACGAAGATTAATATATCCGAGAGTTGACAGTCAGCGCTGCGTGAGTGTTGTTTCTTTGTGTGTATCTGTTTTGATGGTGTGTTGTCTGTTGTGCGCTGCGAAGTATTAGCATGTTTAACCAACTCGCCCAAGCTGAAGTATTGACCTCCGTACCCTTCTCTCCTCAAGAGCTCCGCTCTAATTCGACATTACAAAAAATTGTAAACGTCTCATTTTTTTTTTATCAGCCAATAAAAGTTTGCCGTTCTGACATCACCGGAACCCCTCAGCAAGAAGCAGACGAACTTGCGTTCCCTATATGTTTGCGTGTACGCACTAGTACTTCCAACCAGATGTGTACTGACGTCCCTGCGCGCTCTCGTCTCTTCGTGTCAGTTTCTACCCGTATACAGTGGATCATTGCTGGAGTCGTTTTAAACGTGATAGAGACTTGAGAATAGGTTGATTTTACTATCCAGTTCGGTTAAGCCGCCGCTGCCGTAGTGCATTGAGGGAACTTTAGCCTTTATACACGTGCGAGAACCTCGCTGGAGCTCTGTGCATGCAGAGCAGTGAGGTGGCACGAGCCGTCTCGTGCACTGCTGCCTGCCTGCTGCAAGAGCTAAATTTATGGCGGCATCATGCATGCGCCAAACGCTTGGTGAGATCGCTCTATTATGTTGTGGACATTTGGACTCTTATAGCATTTTATTTTTTTTCCAATAGATATTTAAATACTGGTATTTATATGATAAAATCTCCATTTACACAGTGGCGTATTTAAATTTGATCTATCCTTGAATGGCACTTTTGTTCGTTACTTCTGACTAGATAGTCACCGGCTTGCTTCGCGCTCGTGAATACCTCAGGGCCTAGTCGTTCCTTCGCTGATTCTTCGCTTAGCTTGCGACTACTTAGACACTCTACTAACTTAAAAAGGCGCTAGTTACGACTGCTTTGATTAAACTGCGCTGCAAATTATTACAAATAACGACATGGAGGCTACAAACTGACCTCGCATTGTCCTTGATTAAACTGCACAGCGAAGAATTACAAATTACGACACTGAGACTAGAAAAAGCGACGCGTCATACACAAGTATGTATTTGTGCATGCTGCGTCGTCTTTCTAGACTCAGAGTAGCTATATGTAGTCTTTCGCAGTGCAGCTTAACCAAGGACAATGTTAGGTCAGTTTCGGCGGCGCAAATCTGGCGCGCGCTGAACGCCATATTTGAGGGCGCTGTTTAGAGCGCATTCTCAGAACGAGCTCAGATTACTAGGCTGCTAAGACCGGCGGTCTTGATGGTGCGGGAACGCACGTTTGGAAAAGAACTGTGGAAGCTCGCCATCAGCACGCACTCAGCAGTCGCGCTCACAGGTAAGGCCGCCAGTGAATACTCTCTATTAGCGATGTGCGCGACCAAAAGCGTCGCTGCGGTCAGCTTTCCACGATTGCCCAGACCATGGACATATGAGCATTGTCAGATTGTCAACTTTGACGGTGTTAGTTCCGGTTGCGATGGTTCCTAGCTTCCACTGTGCTTTTTAAACACACCATCGAACTCGTCGTCGCACCTGGTGGTAGGTACCCAGGGTAACAACTGGTGACGTCACGGCGAGGCAAATCCCAGTCGTGACGTCACGGATGGAAACCATTAGAGGGCGCCACCGAAATATCTCGGCGCTAATAGGGAGTATTCATTGGACGCCATATTTGTGGGTGCTGTTTAGAGCGCATGCTCAGAACGAGCTCACATCAATAGGCTGCTAAGACCGGCAGTCTTGATGGTGCGGAATGCACGTTGCAAAAGAACTGTGGAAGCTCGCCATGAGCACGCGCTCAGCATTCGCGCACACAGTTATGGCCGCCAGTGAATACTCCCTATATAGTTGCGGCAGAATACGATTGAATAGGCCATAACGACACCGACGACATAAGCCTCGCAGGCAAAGAAACGCAAATTGGGAAACGAGTGTTTACACGCAGCCATCGCGAGGTGCATGCCCCCAAACCACGAAACGAAAGTGAGACGAACGACGAGCAACCGTGTTCGCGTGCGCGGGAAAAAGTAAAAAAAAGGTTTTGAACGTGGCGGCACCGTTTAGTGCTGAAGCTTTCCGGCAGCAGCCTTGTTGCAATTGGAGTGGCCTGCCTGCGCACGCGAACATTATGGCGCGTGCAGATAAAAGCTGCAGCGGCGAGCGCACACTTTTCGGCCGCTGTCCGCGCGCACGCACTCATTTCAACCTTCATTACGGCAGCGGAGTCGTCGTAATGCCGGTTCCAATTTCCTCGGCCGTGGTGTTTGGAAAGCGAGGCTCACCCGCTGTTTATAAAGTTGGCGCCTCTAAGGGCGAACTCGGGATTCGGGGGTGGAATTGAAAACGGTTTCTCCGAGGGCTTTTTAGTTTGTTCCGTTAAAATGACTGCAAGCTGGACTTGACTTTTGAGCATCTTTCTTTTTGTATGTTATGTCTTCTACGAGACGTGCCTAGTTGTTACGCACTGCTAGTGGTTATTCTTACTTGTTGCTTGCTTCAAAGTATACCGCATCTTCGGTGTTAAATTAAGATTGTGGAGCAAACATGGCGGACCAAATTGCGTCACAGTTTCCAGCCTTCAATCTCACGCCTACTGTAATGCTGAATTCCAGAACTATACATTTATAATGAGATAAAAAAAAAGTATTTTTCGTCCACAATGTGCGAAGAAACGTCAATGATAGCTGTATCACGGTAGCGCAATGCGGGTGAAATGGTGCCGTCACTTACCCGAGGACGGAGGTGCGATGTGCTTAATTCTCATAGCGGTCATGGTTGGCGTCGTGAATGCCACTGACGAATGTATATCCTCGAACACGTGACGCTTCGAGAACTGAATCTCGCCCATAGCATTTACCCATGGGAAAAAAGAAACCGCTCTGAACAGAACGACCGGATGCACGCCACGTAACGGACGCGAAAGGGATCTCTTCATGTAATGAAAGCTAATTCTGTAAATTAAAAGTTATTTTATTCCTTCAGGAAGCAACGTCGCTTTTCCATTTACCGAAACGTCAGCAGCAGTTTACCGCTGACGCAGTGATCCGTGAAGAAAGTGGGTAAGCGCGTATAGCAACTGGATACTGCCAAAGTGGGATTTGAAAACAAGTCTTTCGAGCATACGACACGAAAATTCTTCCATCGTCGCGCCATTCTTGGTGGGACGCCAAAGCTGCCCTCTTCGCTCTCTTCGCGCGGTACGACCAACGGGAAGTCTCGACTTCCCTCTCTTCGCGCCAATAGGAGAGAAAATGATTGTTGCCTTCTTCTGCCGCGGCGGCGACAACCCAACAGGTTCAAATCTCTGCAAAGTGTCGCCCGTAAAGCAATCGCTTTAAAACAGCAACAACATTTTGTCAATATTACTTGGCTTCCAGCGAGATAACGGAGTCAACGTGTTACAACAAACACCTACCAATTGCGAAGCATACAGCATGGAACATTCCGCGTTTCTGAACCCTGCTCTCTGTAGAACGCAGAGATCGTGTGTTCAATCCTCTGCCCATTTTGATCTAAGTGAGCATCGTATCGGCGTGCGTTCGTGTATTACTACTGCGTGATGCATATTAAAGACCCCGGGCTAGCAGTCCTACTTCACTGGCGATATTTCTCGTCTGCAGAGCGGAGAGACCAGACGCCATAGCGGGGCTGATCCAGTTTCCGCTGTCTAAACAGGCGCACAATTTACGCAATTTATCAACCTTCCATCTGCCGTGACAGCGCTTCGTTAATTAACTATTCCATATCAGTTAAAACGCGCTTCTCTATCTATCTCCCGCACCGAAATGCCTCCAAGGAGCCTTGCCCTCCGCAAGCGCTGCGAGTCAGAGGTCCATTCGTTGAATCCCTTTGTGCACGGCTCATATAACTCGGTCGCTGTTAAGCCTCGCGTGATGGCCACCCGTCCCAAAGCCCGGAGGCTTCCGGGAGCCATGAGTGATGGGCGGCCCGGCGTCACCAGCGCCCCAAACGCGTGCCCAGTCGGAGAAAGGTCCGTGGCGAGGAAGAGACTGTCTCCCCTGGCGTGCTGCTAGCTGTTGCGTGAAGAGCTTCGAGTGCCGGGCGCCTCGGGGTGCCATTAGGCCCTACGCCGCGCGTGCCGGCCTCCGTCTGCGCTGTCCGTCTGTGCTGCCGGCGGCACGGATGGTCCAGACAGGGAGAAATGGAGCGGCGAAGAAGCTGCAGCCTCCGAGGGATGCTTCTCCGTGGCGTCATCCCACGCTCGGGCTTCCCTCGCCGCTTGAGGAGACTGCTGGGATTCGACGACGCTTGGGTCGACGGCTTCCTTCCCCACACTATGCAGAACACTCGAGTGCCATTTCAAGCTGGAGGATGGCAAAGGCGCAATCGAAACTCGCTGCTGTCGCGCGGCGGCAGCTTTGTGCTCCCTGAGCTACAGTCGCGCTCGGAAAAGCGTCCCGTTTTGGAGCAGTCGATCGCTAACCGATTTTTGCAGCCCGGTCAGAGGAGTGCAACTTCCTATACCGGCCATGGAACGCAAATTGGAAAACCCTGGGAGGCAGCAGCGCCATTTGAATCCCCTGGTATCTGGTGGCTGTACTAAAATCAACATGGCGGCACAGCGAAACCAAAACCGAAACTGCACGGCAGCGCCATTGTGTTTGGATGGATGGGCGGTAGCTTGCGCCACCTAGAGTTAAAAATATATATATTGTAGCTTTTTTTTTTTTTTTTTTCCGGTTTGCGCGTTGCTTTGCCAGGCTTCTGCTGCTTTGCGGCTGGTTTTCGCATTTCAATGCTGGTTAATGTGCGTTGAAACGCACACAAGCCAGCACTGAAAAGCGTGACCAGTAGCAAAGCAGCAGAAACCTAGCAAAGCAACGAAAGTGACAGATACACAAAAAAATATGCAATGCTTGTCCTTTTGCGTTCATTTTTATTCAACAGACAGTAGAAAATACAGACGAAATTTCTGTTTTCCACACGAGAAACAAAGAAATGAACAACAAAACGGGATAAAACGCTAAGGTTACGTGCGACGAAGGTGATGATATGCGTCCTTGCAAATTTGATTAATAAGTAAGCATATAAGTAAAGACCGACGACGGTGTCTTAATTGCAACTAAAGGAAACTAAGCAATGAGTACCAAGAAAAACAGCTCAGCTCTTTGGTATTGAGTCTTCATCGAGAACCTGCCCATTCGTTTTTAATATTATCACTTAAATTTAGGAGTGAGTTACTGCTAAACGAAACGGAAAACCAGAGCGGATCGCTCTATCGCTCATCCTCAGTTAATCGAAAAATATTTACGCTCATATTTTTACTCCTCGCGAACAGACGCGTGAATCGCTGACAACAGTGCCAAATAAACAGCTCACAGCAAAAAGTTTGCCATCTTTTAAAGTGAGCATATGTGCTCGATCTTGATATGAAAACGTCTACACAGAAGTCTCCAGTAATTTGACAATGACATATTTCTCGCGGCGAGTGATGAGCAATCCTGAACAATGATAGGATTTGGTTTTGTGATTGGAAACCATTGTAGCTATTGCCAAAATCAAACGATTAATACTCACTACCACTGGGATAGTTAGGTTTTGTTGCAAACATATAATCAGAAACTTAAGCAAGAGAAGACCAAAAGAGCGTACCGCACGTCCATTCGAACTCGAAACCATTGATATCCCGGCTTTCGGCAGTCATTGTTTCCCCACTTGGCATATCAGGTGGTGTGTTGATGACGAAAATCCATGCTTGACCACATTACACCAACAAGTTCCCACGAAAAAGAAAAGATAGCCGCGCGCGCACGAACGCGGGACGAATCTCGCGCCGCGACGCACTCCCAGAAGCGAAACAACTCGCCGGCTCGCGTCACTCGCGCGTTCTAACGGTCCACCGACTTCCCGGCGCCAGCGGCCAGCGCATCTCGAGGCGAGAGGCGCGGGTTCGGAGAGAGAGAAAGCGCGCCCAGACACGTTGAAAGAGTGAAAGAGAAAGTTACAATAACAAGCTTCAAAGCCATTCACACCTTCAAAACAACTTCATTTTTATTTCGCATCATTAAATATATGAATCAATTTTATTTAAAATGAAATAACAAGTGCCAACAGCCGCTGGGAGCGCGGCAATCGGAAGCAGTTCGCCGGACCGGACAAACGTCATAAGTATACGCGGCGGGACGGAAGTAGCCGAGAGCTTCACCCCACTGGCCCGGTCGCCGAGCGGCTCGGCCAATCTGCGGTGCCTCGGAAGGGACGGGGTGGCGACGCTCGCGTGGTCACGTGATTTGGTCACAGCGCTGGATTGACTGGGTTGGCTCGTAGCGTCCACTGGAGTCCCTTGTAAGGCGAAAAGTATGGCCCATCGCGCGACTATTCTGAGCGGCAAGCAATAATGCGCTTTACAGGGATACTATACAACAAAATTTCGGCACGAATTTCTAAGGTTATACATGTTCACTGGGAGCAGTATCACATCGTACACCACAATATCTCCTTGAAAAAGACACGAACGTGAACTTTAAAACGAACGATTTACAAATGACACCTTGCGGATGTCGCTAAGGCCTCGTTTGTAATGTCCGTCTAAGGACATTGACAAGTAGTAACGAGGCCTGCCTCGGTACTACTGCCTCACTGGTGCCCCATGCGGGCAAGCACATGCAGCGTGTGCGTGAACGTAGCTTTGGCAAGCTTGTAATTGCACGCCCTTGCCCGCACGAGTAGAGACATGACGGCGGCGAGATGCCCCATGCTCCGGATCGTCTTGTTGACGTTAGCCTCGCTGCAGCCAACTGCACCTTTGCCCGTCCCGAGACAGGCTACGTCACGATTGTGCCCGATGTGACATGCTCTCCGCTGGCTGCTCTCCGAGTGCTCGCCAGAGTGGGCCGTTTGTAACGGAAAATACAGCCATCAGGCTCATGACACAAATGCGCGATTGTCATTTACGCATATGGTGGATCATATTTAGCCTATTTCTGAACACGATATGTCTATTTCTAATATCTTCGAAAAAAAATCAAAAGGTTGAAGATCATGGCCGCTTTACACACGCGCCAAGTTACAGGCGCCATTGCTGACCTTCTCTTACCGAGACGCCGAGCAACTGAAACGGTAGTTGACGATCTTCTACAAAGGCCGATGCTTTAGAAAAGGACACAGTTGAATCTAATATGGCAATAACCTTGCCTGCTATAGTAGTGATGAAGTGAAATAAACGGAATAAGAGGAAACAAAAACTGAAGGTCAGTTATGGCGGCGTCCATGCACAGCTGCTGCAAAGCGTCATGATTAGTCATGATCTAATTTTTCAACTTCTTCCTTCTTTAGCTTTCACCTTCAACTCAAAACCGAAAGGAGAAATCAAGTGGTCGTGACCTACTATTTCACCGAATGCGATGACCCCAAGCTTCCATCGTCCTTTTTACGCGCGCCATGGAACTTGTCATTCGCAAGCGATGATAAGTGTCGTCAAGGCACTCATTGGCCACGAACGCGAATTCAAATATTCCTCGACCGGATTGATTGTTGACGAGCATATACGTCCGAGTTACGCAGTGCACGTGCCCAATCCGTGAGCAGCGGTAGGCTGACGTGCTTCGGGTACCGCGGATGTATCACAGTGGAAAGGCAGAGAGCTTTCGAAGGAAAGCACGTAGGAATAGTCGGCTATATTTTCGAATCTTCGTACCGAAAAGAAGACTTTTTACCCATTTTCTTTTGGATGGCCACTAAACGATATGCGATTAGTAAAATTATAACCTGAAATCTTTTATCCAGGCCCCAAAATTCATTTCCTGTACCCTTTAACATTGTGCGTCGAAGACCTTGTGGCGTTGAAGAAGCTGCTTGCGAGGGGTCGCTCAATACGGGACCAGCGCGTTTTGCCAACAATGAAGGACTTTGCCGGGTTTTTACGGGATTAAGTAAAGAAAAATGCCCGCGAAAAAGGGCTGTGTAAGTCTGACAGATGGTTGGGGGCCCCCTAGGAACTCGCGCTTTCAGTACCGCGAACGTCGTTTCCATTGTCTTCCTCTTTGCATATTTAGACAAGGCGTTTATTTTTTTTACTTTATTTGTTTTACTTTGAAAGGCGTACAAAGCGTGCGTATGCGCGCTCACATTGTTTATTTTTGATTTTTTTACGTTTTAGCCGTGGATGCACTCGTGGTCATTAGTCTTCTTTTCCCGGTTCGCATCATTTGCATGCAAGCTGTGCAACGCTTTCAAGTGCCGTTCGTTGCCCTAAAGATTGTGCAGCTGTCGAATCTTCTTCAGTCCTAATCCGAAAACACGGGGAAGAAGAAAATGCGTTCCGCTTATTTTTTTTTTATTTTATTTTTTTATATTTTTCTCTCGGGCGTACCATATGCATCCATGCTTTGCTTGCTCTTCCTAAATTCCGATGCACCGCCGACTCTCGCCCATCTTTCCAACCCTTGGCCTCTGAGAGAGCGTCTTATCGGAGCCGAAACACTTCGCTTTGCACGCCTCTCCGCTTGGGCTTTATCGGTGGAACGCCCCGTTCAAATATTTGTGTTCTCGTGATTTCATTTTTTTTTTTTTTTTTTATGTTTTACTTTTAGCGAATTAGTTTCCGCCCCTTTTGAGCGCGGGCGTGTGCGTTCTCAGCGGCCGAGGAAAGGAATTCGCATGGGCTTGGGGTTTGTTGGTCGGGTGACTAGCGTACGTTGCTGACGGGCGCGCGTTTCATCGAGGCCCTCATGTCAAGTTTCAAATCACGTGACTGCGCCGCGAATCATGTCGTTGACGTTTCAGCAGGGCGCGTATTTGTAAATTAGTAAGCTTGTCGTATTTCCGTGAATTATCAGTATTGAACCAACCGAGGGATCCCGGGTTAAATCCCCACCCCTGTCCGTTTCGATCTGGATATGACCCTCGCACCGGCGTGTGGTTGTGTATTTGTATTGCGTCATGCACGTAAAGGATCCCAGAGTAGCATTGGCGCAGTATAAACAGAGACTCTACACATATTTTGTTTTCGAAATCATTCGTAAAAAACCAAACCGCGCAAAAAAACGAAAAAAAAAAAAAAGAAAAAAAAAAAAAGCAATGTAACAAGGAAAGCGTAAGCAAGGGGCAAATGAGCTGGGAAAAGTAATAATTATCGTGAACAAACCTCGTGGCTGAAGACAGCGAACGCAGAAGTTATCAAAACCTCGGTACCCTCTATCGTGCAGTTGCGCCATGTGGTCGCCATTCTCCCGCTGATTTGTCTTAGCGCGCTTACTCATAAATGACTCCACAGTCGGACGTGTCATCGCGAGACATGTGGCTCTCACGTCGGTTTATCATTTAGATTTCGGCGCCTGCAATATGTACCGAAAACATTGGCCAAGAATAATCGGCAAAAGGCGGGAGTGGGGGTGACCTTGTACCGTTTGAGACACAAAAAACCTTAGCAGTTTTTTTTTTTCTTTTTTAATTAATTAAACATTGGCCAAGAATAGTATGTAAAGGCCGGGAGTCGGGGTGACTGTTGTACCGTTTGAGTCACCAAACACCTTAGGAGTTTTCTTTTCAATTTTTATGTTTTTTTTCTGGCGTTTTGGAGAGCCGGAAAAGGGGAGGGGGGGGGGGGGTATTGGAAACATTATTGTTCTTCGTCCTTTGAGTAGCACGAAGCGCGAGACACGTGCGCGACTATGCTATCCCAAGCACGAACCATCGGAGAAAATGCTCGTCCGACACGCCGCACACGACAGTTCAAGACGCGTGCTTGCTACTTCGCTTTAAAACGAATTAAACGATTAGCAAAGAGCACCTGGTGGATGTCGCTAACGCCTCGTTTGTAATGCTCGTCTAGGAACCTTGACAACTAGTGACGGAGGTTGTCTCGTCTCCGGCCACGACGAGAGAAGGGGGAAGGAGGAACTCCCCTCTTCCCGAGAATCCCTTTTGTGTGTCGTAGAAGTCGCTATTGTCCCCCTAGAAGATTATAGAAGATTAACCCGTCACTCAAAATCCGTGCAAAAGCAGCCGCTTCGGTGGCTGGAACGACTAGGCCATCCCCTCGACGTCAGCCTCGCCGTAGCTTTGCTCGTCTTGAGACGACCTACGTCACGATTGCGTTGGATGTCACGTGCTCTAAGCTAGGCCTTCTCCGAGCGCTTGCCAGAGTGGGCCGTTTATAACGAAAAATACAGCCACCAGGCTCAAAATACAAACGTGCGATTGTCATTTACGGATATTGTGGGTCATATTCAACCTATTTTTGAACACGACGGGAATATTTCAAATTTCGTTGAAGTATCCCTTTAATGTTGCCTAATTCCGCTTGACCGTGATTTTTTTTTTCTTCTGGTTTTGAAACAAACAAAAACATTGTTATTATATTCGATTTAAGTATGCGTATCTTTTAAGATTTTACGTATAGTTTCCTTGCTCCACATTACCTAATAACGATGGACCGCAGCGGACCTTAGGAGCCATCCCAGCGAGGAGAGCACTGCGTACAAATCACGTGACTACGCACCCCTCGCTTTGCTGCGTTTCTCTCAGTCACGTGACACCCACAGGGCATTGGAATGACTCGTAGCTTCCCCTGGCTGTCCATCGGAAGGTGAAACGGAGTGGTCTCGACGGTGTCACTCGGTCTGGGGTCGGTTTGCTACAGACGCGCGAAATCAGCGGCTCGTTTTGTGCGCTCGGGAAAACGTAACAGCGTCCATTTGCCTTCACGGCGATAACGACGACTCGCGTGACGCACCGCTTACATTCGTTTCACCGGGCCAGCACCCCCTCTCCCGATTGGGCCGATCGTCACGTGACAGCATGTCGTTTACGCCGTCCGCGCTGGCCCAATGGTCACTCGATGATTTTGAAATGAACGGTATCAGAGATCACGATCAGTGCGCTCTCTCTCTCCACTGCAACGTACACACATGGAGGCCAGCGAGTACACCACATTTGTATCGCGACATGTCTAAGAGCAAACTGTAATTTGTTGTTCTGTATTTTTTTTTTTTTTTAAGGGGGAATGAGGTGTCTGTTTATTAACACCTTCGTTTACGGATGAGTAAACAATGAAAAACCGACGAAAACAAAATAGGAATAAAAGATAGTGTCGTCGCAAACAAAAGGGACACATGTCGCATACTCTAATACACATACAGACACACACACACACAAAAAAGCGGATTCACGCCCCACTTCTTCTGTCTTTTTAATTACTAGGGCGTGGAAGCTTTTGGACGGGATAATAACCGGCGCACGAGCTCCGTGGTGACTGCTAATAACCGGGCTCAACGGTGACTTTCGCTCTCGCTTTTTGTTCTTTTCTATTGTGCATCGCCGATGAACCCTCGCCATTTGACTTTCTAGCCCAGGAAGATAAATGGTAGATTCATTTGTTTTAAATATTACCTTAGCCAAATGACGTCGTACAAGAAGGAAAGGCAGGCACACTCGAGTCACGCGTTTCTTCATCTTAGCTGGCAACGGACTACTTGCTCACTTCAGATGGGCGTGCAGTTCACCCCATGAAAATTAAGATACATTCCTTTCCGGATAACAAGAACGTACTCCGTTTTACCTTACACCCTAAGAAAAAAGGGAGTGCGGCTTAGTCCCTCCGGGGACCAAATGCGCTGACACACGATTAGTCCCCTGGGGGACTAACGGGGAGGGGAGCAAGTTTTGCGCCCCTCCCGTGAGTCCCTCAAAGTTCAACCCCCAGGTCTAACTTTGGCACCCATGCATTTAGACCGCTGGGGCCAAATTTTGCCCCCCTACCTTATTCACTACTGAATTGCGCTCTTACTCACCTAGGTGGCACTAGTCAACGTCAAACTCATAATTGGTAAAAATATATATTATCGCCGGGGAGGTATTTTCTACGCTCATTACGTTCACATATGAACCGCGCTTATTTCACATTTGCACACGCGTTCTATATTTTAACATAGGCAAGGAATTAGAACACACGCACAACACGCATGGCGACGAGACACTAACTCAATCGCCACCCCCAAAAGACTACCGATGCGCCTTTTATACTGATCACATGAAAGGAGTCGTTTGGTCAGTGACCCATCTCAGCCGTAAACGATGTTACAATATTGCTGCTCCAATATTGTTGCTAAACTTTTCAAGGAGTGTATCTCTTACTAAGAAGTAATGGTACAAACAGTAATTATTTGTGGCAGTCTATAAAACAGCGTCCCCATAGGCTCCAGCACCCATGTTCTCGCTTCCCCCCATAGACTGCCGCACTCTGCGCATGCGCGTCTTCGTGGCAACCGCGTCGTCTCTTGCGAAAAAAACTAAGATTTTAAAGAATACAAAAATAAAAGGGAACATAATGAACCTTTTTTTTTTTTTTTTTTTTTGTCTTTGGAAACGTTTTTACCACGTGCTACGTGGCTATTTTCATCCCCAGCTAAGCCAAAAACAAAATATAAACGCTTTCAAAGCACGTTGAAGTTTTTGCGTAGTATTGTTACCCTATATTATATTTGAGTGTTTATTATAGCTTCGTCAATTTAGCAGATTTTTGACTACGCTTCTGGCAATAGCAATAAACTCTTCATTATACTAAGCGATGTATTGGGTTTACTGTAACGGTTAACTTGCAGCCACCGATCGTAAATTATATAATGGTATATTACACAAACGTATGTACATATGGTGGCGCAGTATTCGCCAGGCTAGGTTTCGTATTATGCAAGACCCCTGGTTTTCGTTGATCAAGGGCGTGACACCTATACAAAATTTGTTTCTTCACATGCATGCGCACTCTACACGAACAAGTATCTGACAGCACTAAGTTTTAAAGCTTTCGAAACTTTTTTTGAGGATATTTGTAACATTTTGGCCATGCGGCTGCACAATTCATATTGAACGGCGGAACAATTTTCATGTCGTGTATGCTTTTAAGGCAATGCAAACAGCTTGACGACGAATGGAGACGGCAGACAACCACAAGCGCTTGTTTCCTTCAATTTTTGTTTTCTCTTGCTCCGACATCGTGACCGTTTCCTTTTCTTGCATGCACTAGCGTATCTAATATAGCATAGTGTGTTTAATCCTCCAGCTTTACTGTCGGAGAAATGACGTGCGATAGGACTATTTTTCATGTTGACGTAGCGATTAATGGAAGTTTTACCGCATATGCTGTAGAAATGTGTTTAAGAGACTTGTTAATGATCGAAATAAAAGTGTGTTTTTTTTTGCTTGGTATTTACATAATACAAGAATAAAAACACCCCTCCCCCCTAATATCTTTTTTTTTTTTCGAGTTCTGTATTGGTATTCCAAAAGTCACGGGCACGGAAAAACACTGACGCGTGTACGGACCTGGAGTTCTCGTGCAGTCATAAGGGCGAGCCTCACCTTGCCCTGCTCTGCATTCCGCGCCCAGTTTATTTATGCCACCATTGTTTGGTCGCGATGCCATGAACAGCGATACAAACATTTTAGCTGACCACAATATCTCGTCTCGACCTTTTTTTTTTTTTTTTTCGAAAACGAATTTGAGGCATACCGAATCGATTGTGCAAGTTATACTTATTTACTGTGGAGAGAGCGCGTGGGTAAAACGACCCATCATC
The DNA here is from genome assembly GCF_016920785.2 of Ixodes scapularis. NCBI lineage: Eukaryota > Metazoa > Arthropoda > Arachnida > Ixodida > Ixodidae > Ixodes > Ixodes scapularis. The sequence continues at coordinate 36,688,527 of NW_024609835.1, read as the reverse complement.
GTGATGATGGTGAGGATGCGAGAGCGATGCGGTAGGCAGCAGGAAGAACGTTACTTGCGCATCTTTTTGTTTCCTCTCCGTTGGACTTGGCGAGTGTACCTACTTAGGGGTCCATTAGCGGAGCCGAGATAGAGCGTGTGCCGTCGCGTATACGCGCACCCCTTTACACATCGGGCTGGTAATGAACGTTCTGCCGAATCTGGGCCAGACGACAGCTGGACGTCCGCCGTGCAAGAGGCAGCGGCGGCGGCTTCCGCTCAAGTGGTGACTTCATTAAGACGCCGCTCCTTTCTCTACTTCTCGTAGGAAGAGGCAGGCGGTGTGCTCTTCGTCGGAGAAGAGGCTCCCGCAGTCAGGGAGGCCATGATGGATCCGCTCCATCGGTTTCCTGGTGCGCGGAGCCGAGTTTTATCGCAACCCTGATCGCTGTCTCGCATTAAATCTGGGACCACGCTCCTCTTCGGAACAGTCGTTCGGGTTGGAATTTTGGAATCAACGAATTAAGCGTTTTGAAAATGCCAGACTTGTTCTCTGGGGATGATGCGCTTCTTTTGTTGTTTTTAATATGGCGTGTTCTGAACGGCCGCCAGCGGCGTTTAAGGTGACGTCAGCATACGTAAATGCGTTTAAGGGGAAAGGGTGAGGAGACGGGTCTGCCGTTGCAACTTCGCGTGGTACACATATCTCCGGGTGGAATCGATTCGATTAGAATCGATCTCCCTAATTGAATGTAAACGGGATGAGGGAATTGGTGCGTCTCTAGGACTGTATCACTCTCGCTCCCAAAGTTTGCTTTATTATCTTTTTGAACCATTATTTTGTCTATATTTTTTTCACGCTCTTTCGTATACCCTCCGAAGCCGCTTTGGTTTGCCTCACTTTGCCCGAACGGGGAGGCGGCGGCGCTTCGGTACTAAACTATCGATACATAAATTCGCCTCGGAATTGAGTTGGGGGGAAAGCTGGAAAAAACGGGCATCCCCTTTCTCGGAGCTTTGCAGTCAATGAGTCGTCCCTCTTGGGCGTCGAGGCAACGCCGCCGTACCTTCTCCGAGGGGTGCCGTGGATTATGCAGCGGGCCTCCGACGGCCCGGGGTGTTCGCGATCGGCGGTGTGACGTCGCCGCTGTAAATTATCTGTGCTCGCACAGCCGAGGGATTGCCGGAGATTAGGCACGGTTCGCAGAGCGTGAGCAGCCTGGCGGGAAGAACCGTTCGTCTGCTTCATTTTTATTCCGTGTCTCTTTTTTTACCGTTGCGGGGCAAGCGTCGCGAGAAAAGAGGCCGTTATTTCTTTTTTATACGGTTCTTTTTTCATTTCTGTCGTTGAACATACACGGAGACAGCTTAACGTCCCATGATTTTGTCAGTTTTACTGCCGGCTCGTTCGGGAGGCAAGGAGAGCAGTTCTGTTTTACTTACACATATCAGCCGCCACGGGTCCGTAGCACCGATGAAATTGGGTTTGTTCAAGGATTGGACTCAGAACGAGACGTCGTTAAATGCAGCTTTAGCTGGATGGGTGCTGCATGCAGGGGCTTGTTCGATTGGCCGCCTATTAGAGATTAAAAGCAAGGAGAAAAACTAAAGTCTCTCTTTTGTCTCTCTCTCTCTCTCTCTCTTTTTCTTGTCCTTATTTGTGCGGTTTGTTCGTCGATAAGTTTATTTTTAAATTTCGCAGCGCTGATTTACGTCTCGGAGGCTCGTACTTTTCGACGTCTCCCTGAGCTGTGCGCATCTTCGGGCGAATCTATCTGCGTGGCGACAGGCCCAGATCTTCGTTAATTTTTTATTACATTTTTATTTTTTTTTTAAGTTTCGAAAGATTTTCAGTGACATTCGGAGACATTGTGGACGACCCAACAACCGTACACTCCTTCGTTTTGACGAGCAGCCGCACTTTCGCTGCTGCACGACGGTGATTCTTCTGCTGAAATGCTCTTGCGTTCAGAACTGCAGGAATGTAATTTCGCGATGAATGGAGTACATTGAAAGGTATACTGGACCAAACATTTTGGTGTCCGTAATAAATAAGTGGTGCACATTTTTGGTGTCCGTAATAAGTGGTGCCCGATCTTTCCACGAACCAGCAGCCGCCGGTGTGTCGTGCACACGCAACGAAATTGACGTCATGATCCTCCCTTCACTCTTAAGATGACAGTGAAATATGTGGGCTCTGGGGAAAAGGAGAATGAAAAAAGGCTTTTCATCTCCATAGAGGGGTCTGGTGTTAAGGGTGACTGATTAATTGGTCTAACTACCCTAGTTACACTTGCGCTCTTAACTGTCATTGAGCCAACGAAAATTGACTCAATCGCGATCGGCCGGAGTTACCCGGCGGCTCCGACTGTCATTGAGCCGATAACGATCATTGAGTTCAGCTGAGCTGGTCTACCTCAGTTAACTTATAATGGGTGTTCGCCCCCCCACGACCGGCTTTGTGTTCGCCCCAATGAATGGCACCAATGAATGGCACCAATGAATGGCCCCAATGAATGGCCCCAATCGAGCTAAAGATTGCGATGACCTCGGCATCGCCACCCATGGCCGTAGCCAGCGAAGCACTATTGCGGAAGATTGGGGGAGGTGTCTAAAAAGTATGGTAACATCAAATATTATAGACCGTTCCATTAGGGTCATATCAGAGAGGGTAAAAGAGAAAAAAATGCACTCCCCCTCTCACCCCGGATGTCGTCCGCTCCGCCGAGTGGGCTGTAGCTAGCGTCCGGCTGGCGTGCAAACTCTGTTTAAAATCGCGTCATTTTGGAACTTTCAAGCACAGATGCGCAGATTTTGATATGCCAGTTTTTGTGTAATATTATGCTAGATAGAAAGACTCACAGGGTCCAATTGCGCTGTTACCGGTGTGCAAATAATAAAAAAAAAAGGAATACTGTGTTGATTGGCCCGTCTCTTTGGCAAAAAGTAAATCCGGTTGCTGTATTTTTTTTTTTTTTTTTGCTGCACAAAGTTTGTATTGGTGTAGGCCTTTAGCGACCATGAGTGGAAGTCTGAAATAATAAATAAAACGTGCTCTCCTGCCGCAATACACGCAGTAGTTGATGTAGTACTGCCGGCTGACTCAACTGCTATTTAAGTAACTGAAAAACGATGTGCTAGTTGATCATTTAGCAAAATAGAACAACAGAGAGCTATAGGCTGATTTTGGAGTAGCCACAACTATTCTGAGAACGCGAACCACTTCACAACGGCAGCCACGAGCGGGAGTTCGGTGTTCGGTAGAGCCCGCCGATACAGCCCAAAGATGGAGAACGGCAACCTCCCGGTTTGTCGTCTGCTAGCGGAGTCGGGCGCGTGCCCTTTCTCTCGTTTTACCCCGCCGAAGCCGCTGAACTTCCCGGATGTGCGGAGAGGGCGCTGCTGTCGAACAAAATGGTGCCGCCCAGAGTGCGCTAAATGGAATGGTCTATAGAAGAGCTATGATTCGAGGACAGAGCTGCGGAGAACGATCACGGCACTTCGTGTACGTCGCGGAAGCCAAAGCTCGGCGAGGGCGGCCATTGGTGATGTCGGTGCCGATAAGACTTTCGTTATGCCTCTCTAACTTAAGTTTGTCTAAAACGTTCTGATCGTCGTTTCTTTCCTATAAAAGCAACAAAGAAAATTTTTATTTTATTCTAAACGTTTATAATGAATGGAAAGTGTGCATATAATTATTTGCATCACTTAAGAAAAAAGTGATGTGACATCAGTTTTGGTTTCGTTTCGGTTTCCACCAACGGTTTCCAATGTCCCTTGACTCGCATCTCAACTGGGATTGCTAGGCTTATGTACCGTGTAACACCGGACAACTTAGTCGAGCTCAGTGACAGCCGAGTGATGTCAACGATCGTTGGCTTAAAGGAGCTGTGCAACGATTTAACGTTGAAAGAATCGGCATCTTCTACTTTTGAGATTGTTCACCTTGTCACAAAGGACAGAAAACACACCTCCTTCTTTCGAACTGCTGCGATTCCGCCGCGCATGTTTGAAAGGTAGCGCAAGGTGCGTAGATGCATGAGGCACGTGCAACGTGCAGCCCTTGGGAAGAAAGTATTTAGCGCACAACCGAGCTAGAGTTTAGACTCCATGTTATTCTTAGGAGTGGCGCGCGGCGCGTGTCTGGCGCATTTCCACAACAATAAATTTGGTATGTAGAACAAACATCATCATCATCATCATCATCATCATTTACCGCCCGATAGCCGAGACCTCCACGACGATAGATGGCTCTCGCCAAGCCCAGAAAACCTGTCCGCGCCGAGGCTATTGCAACCTGCAGCCCTTGGGAAGATCATGGCGGCACAGCGCAGCACTGATTCTAGTAAACTGTAGCACTGAGCTAGATATCAGACGCCATGTTCTTCTCAGAAGTGGCGGGCGGCACGTGTCTCGAGCATTTCCACAACTATGAAGGCGTCACTTTTCCCAGGATAGAGGGGCTTTAGGTACGATGACTCCAAGCTTCCACCGTCCTTTTTAAGCACACGCACACCATGGAACAAGCGCCGTCATGGAACTCATTGGCCACGAACACGAATTCAAATATTTGTCGACGGATTGATTGTTGACGAGCATATACCTCCGAGCTACGCAGTTTTCGTGTCCAATGCGTGAGCAGGGGTCGGCTGACGTGCTTCGGGTGCCGCGGATGTGTCACCGTGAAAGGCGGAAAGCTTTCGAAAGAAAGAAGGTTCGACATGGTCCGCCATATTTTTAAAATTCTGTACCGAAATGCAGGCTTTTGATTTTGTACCATCTCTCTTTCGGCACACTAAAGGATATCCGATTAGCAAGATTCCAATCTAAAATTATTCATCCCAGCCCAAAGTTCACTTCACGACCCCTTGAAAGGGACACTAACAGGGTATTTATGTTCGCCAAGGTTTTTATTTGTGCATGACATATGAGCGCTCAACTACCCAGAGCACAATTGGCGGCTCAAAATTCGTTTTCATTTTGGCCGAAAACCGCCGATCGAGAACTGGCCGGTTTGAGTCCTGCTCACTCTCTTCTTTTTGACCACGTGCCGTTTTCTATTATGGTCTAGACACAACCACCAAAGATAATCAAATGGGCCATCGAAGGCGCACACTCAATACTCAAAATAGACAAGAATACGATACCTATTTTTTTTTTTGTGGCTAATAAACTACTACGTTAATAAAAAAAGAAAAGAAAGAAAGAAGGAAAGTTGCACAGCCACGTGATTTTTGTCAACTATCTGCTCTATATTTCTTCTTCCTTCCCAGTGCAGTTTCGGCATCGGTTTCAAGCAGTTGCGTTTTTTCTTTTTTCACTGAAATGAAATGTTTGGTTCAGCATCCCTTTAAGGCATTTGGTGAGACGATGACGTGTCGTTGGAAGAGCGAAGCGACTTAACTAAAACGATAAAGCGTAGTATGCACGGTCGGCGGTTTGGGCCGTAGAACACGTCGTATTCTACCCTAATGATAAAATATATATTTGTTTACTCATTTAAATTCCTATAGAGCGCTCGCTCCACCACTAGCAAATGAAGCACGCGTAGTCTTAAGCGTTCGCCGTTAATCTCCTCAGAAAAGAAAAAAGAAACGAACGAAGAACGCCTTGAGCCATCAATGCAAGCAATAAAAACACTCGCGCTTGAAATTTTCCAGCTTTAATCGCAGCAGCCGCGCATTTAACGCGCGGAGCTCGTTTTGGTCTTCTCGCCACGCCAGGGATTACTTGGCACTGGGCGGAGGCAGGGTGGAGGCCCCATAGGCTCTTTCTGAGGCTGAACCTAGCTCGAGGAAACAAAAGCAGCCCGGGGTGAAGGAGGCGACGGCGGCGCCAGCACATTAACTGGGAGACGAATGCCAGGCAACATCTTGGCGCTCGAGCGCGTCTCGGAGCGTTCGCTCACTTTCAGTCCGAGAATTCCAAAGTTAGTCTTTTTTTTTTTTTTTTTATGTTATTTTACGACGAGAAGGATGGGGGAGAAAGTTCCCTAACGAGCTTTCTTCCCCACGCAAGCCCTACTCCGTTTTGCCTTACGATGGACCGCGGGGAACGCTAAGTGCCATCCAAGCCAATCCAGTGGAGGGTGAGCATCACGTGATCAACGGGAGGTGTGCAGCGACGGGGTGCTATAGACGCTTTACACACGCGCCAGAATACAGCCGCCATTGCTGACCTTCTCTTGTTTTACCGAGATGCCGAGCCACTGAAATTGCTGTGGACGAGCCTCAACAAAGGCCAATGCTGAGGAGAAAGACAGAATAAAATCTAGGATGGCAATGACGTAACCTGTTATGGTAATAAGGAAGTGAAGTAAACGTAATAAGGGGAAACAAAAACTGAAGGTCAGTTATGGCGGCGCCCATGCAGAGCTGCTACAAAGCGTCTATAGTCGCGGGACACATTCAGAACGTTGTATCGGCTAGGATGGTTCATAGCATCCGCAGAGGTCCATTGTAAGATTGTCTTAAAAGTCCCGCGGTGGTTTGTTTTTATTCTTTCCTTGATTTTCTTTCTTTTTTTTTTTCTTAATGATATTAACACGAAACGCGTCTATGAGGCGCTAGCGAGTGCGGCTGTTTCTGAGGGAGAGATGTGGTGGAAGCAAAATACAGGAGAAAAATTAGAAAACGAAGTGGGTTGAGCCAAGAAAAAGGAGGAAGAAAGCACTGCGTTCGTTTGCAGCGCGTTCGGAATGGGGAAAAAGAGCCTGTCCTAGCTCCAGGGGCCCCCTTTTTTTATTATTATTATTAGGCGGCGAGATATCGGCGCCAATTTGTCTCGATTAGGCCGGCCAGCGCGGGCGTCGATGTCATGGATGGCCTGTCTGCGCTGTTTATCTCAATGAGGCTCGCCGCAATTCCCGTCGCCGTCCAATCTCGTGGTGCGCGACAGCTGGAGCTGGCCCACTCTTTCGTCCGGAGCCACGCATCCTGCCGTTCCCTGCGCCGCCTCGTCCCATCCCGAACAACAGATCTGCTCGAGTTGCCAGAGATTGCTATAGTCTATGATAAATCGCCGTGCGAGCTCTTGTTTACGCTCTCCGTCTTGTTTTTGTTTCGTTCGCGCGTTTTACACCAGCTATACACTCCGTGCAACGCGACTGGCGCGCCGCCGCGCGGCCGGTACCGAAGGTAGGCAGTGAGCACCCCAGAGAAAACGAAACCGAAACCACGCCGCGTACGTTGGTACGCGTTGAAGCCGGAGTGGTGCTGTTGCGCTTTTCAGCGCTGGGTTCACAGCTTAATGACGCAGCCTGTGCTGCGTCATTAAGTGCTTCAATAGTTATGCGTCGTATCTCGTGGAGACAAAGTTTCACAGTTTTTCACCTCGCCGATGTTTTGTGGGACAGCGACAACGATGGAGCCGTGCCATACGACGCGAGAAATTTGATGTCCCGATCATGTCTGCCACTGTGTCGACACGGCTGACATATTCTACACTGCCGCTTTGCGCTCTGCGTTTGTTTTCGTACCAGTAACGCCTGCATGTGTCAGCGCCGATGGGACGAACTGAAATGCCATCCCAAACTCGCGGGTATGCAGTGCCAATTTCGTTGGAGGAATGCCCTCCAAAGAAGTTTCGTCCCCATCGTACGAGTCGATGATAATTCCGGACAAATATGGCACGCAATCTGTACTTCATGAAGAAAGATTCGAAGGGTAAAAAAAAGTGACAAATATAAATCTAAAGAAAACAACCATGAAACTCGGAATCACTGGAGAATCGGCGTTTGAGTATGGAAGTTTATGTGGTGTGCTTTCTTTCTTGATCAGCCTCCTTTTGGATGTGGAAACACTGACACCCCGAGTTCTGTAGACAACAATTTTTTTTCTCGGCTTTAGGGCCACCTATCGCAAAGTCGTTCGAACTGAAAGTACCGTCCACTGGTCCCTTCCTACCTGTAAAGTGTGCACCTCCCACGATGAGTGGTATTTTCTGACAGCCTTCGACGGTCAAAGCCAGTTCCCATTTAGTTACGCCGCCCAAACTAAATTTCCACCTGGTTTCGCTATGCCAACTATTTTTGTTATAATAAGTGTTGTGCCAAGTGACGGTCATGTCAAAGTACCTGCGGGCCGAAAATCAGCACCTCGCACAACAGGTTATTACACAAGAGCTGACCGCAAAAGTCCTTGGCGGCGAAACCGTGTGTTGGCCGACAACTTTGTTTTCTCGGCTTTGGAACCACCTTTCGTAAAGTTGTTTCAATTGGAAGTAAAGTCCACTAGTCCCTTCCTACCTCTAAATTCTCCACCTCCCCCGACCAGTGGTATTCTCTTGACAGCCTTTTCATGGTCAAAACCGGTTCCCATTGAGTTACGCCGCCCAAACCAAATTTTCACCTGGTTTCCCTATGCCACCTTTTTTTTTTTTTTATAATAAGTGCTGTGTCATGTTACTGTCAAGTCCAAGCACCTGTGTGCCCAAATCTGCACTTTGCACAGCCCGCTATAACACAACATTTTGGGTCCAATATTGGATATACCGTACAGCTTTCTTTCTTTATTCGTTAGAAACAACTTTCACACCTGCCGTCTAAATGAAACTTGGCACACTTCGTGCAGAAACTTAGTGTACATCTCACTCGCCTCCAATATCATCGTTCCAGCAGTCCTACGTTTACAGCGACGAGCGAAATAAATTTCCCACTCAAAGCAATTATGGTGGCGGCCGTCTTGCTTTTCAGAAAATTGCTCCAACTCCTTTTTTGGCCGCAACTAGAGAAATTACCCCTAATAACGACTAAACCTCAATATATAAGAAGAGGAGAACAGCTAAATGCCCTTCTTAGGTCTGCCCCAGCATTCATGCAACGTCACCCTCAACGTATCGGCTCAAAAAGCAGAAGTTTCGTCCGTGCGCGCTTCCGCCGCCACAGCTTCGCACGCGGAAAGGCGCCGCAGGCTGCTGAACGCGCCTCACGGTCGAACGCCAGCTCCTCCGCTAGCGGCGCTGCGCGCGTTTTTCAAAGCGCCCCCTATAGTTCCCGCACGGAGTGTATAAAACGGTCAACCCTCGCCACGGAGCGAGGTAGAATTTTTCTCAAATGCATATTTTACCGTGTCTGTCCCCATGAAAAACAGAAAGTAGAAACGAGCGAGCATACAATTACGAACAAACGAGTTTGAGGCATTTTAAATGCGCGCGAAAATATTTGTGGCTTTGTGGTTTCCACGCTTTTGACGCGTCGCCGAAGGCTGCATAAATTGGCCAAAGACGGGCTCGTACACGCTTGCTTGCCACGACCGCCACCATTTGAGACAAGAGACTTGAAACTCATGCTCGTGACTGGAAGTAGAGGTCTTACAGTCCGCTTAAGAAAACGTGTCCTTGCATGTGTTCTCTGTGTTTGTTTTGTTTGTGTGTGTGCGCGCGCTCCGACCTGTAACCTTCAAGCTATTCAGTCTGTATTGTGCCCACGGGAGAAGGTGCAGGCCGACCCCAAGCAGCGAATGGTACGAGCCCCATGCGAATCCCGGGTCTCAGTCCCGTGTACGAGCCCCAAAAGGGGGGGGGGGGGGGGGGGGGGAGAGAGAGAGAGAGAGAGAGTGTGGGGGGTGTTGCCTATGTTGCGTTGCTTAGGAGGTTCTCTCGTTAAATGGTCGCTTTCTGCGCATGAAAACTGGGCACGTAGTCCGTGTGTTCGTAAGCAGAAAACAGACCTAATGTTGATTAGACGCATATGTATGCGCGCGCATGTACTATGTAAGTTGTCAAATGTAAAGAAGGTATACTTGTTACTGGTCATAACGCGATCGTTTCGCCGCACTCGAGTCAAATGAAACATTTCGATGTGGTGTGATGGCGTGTGACTCACAGTGTTTTTTTTCTTTTGTCTCGCAGGTAAAGTGCTGCTCCCTGGGATCGTCTATGCGGTTCTCGCCAGCTGCCCGGTTCTTTGGGGTCGCCCAGGTCTAAATGTCTTTTTTCACCTCGTAAGAAAAAAAAAAAGAAGTTCTATATTATTAGTTTCGTTTTGTGCCCGAGCTGCATTTTCCTTCGCGGCCCCAAGTAACCGAATAAAAAGCGAGGAAGGAAGCGAAAGATAGATTTTCTCGACATTCGAGGGGATTAAATTTTGTGACGGATGGAACTCCGGAAGCCAAGGTGCCAGGCGCTATCGCGTCGCCGCTTATTTCGCCCGTTCATTCATTTTAGGTCCGAAGAGCTCTCGTAGTCGCTTTTGTGTCAAATTTCGTCTCTGTATACGAAGCAACGTCGAGCTCTCAAGTCGTCGTCTGTTGTTACGTCAAACGTCGCCTTCGTAATAATGGCAAAACGCCCTCACGTAAAATCGTAGATCGCGACAAGCCTGTCCTTTCTCCTTTTTTTTTTGTTTTTTTTTTTTTGTCCGAGTACGGTTGATTTATCGGCCCCGTGCCTGATATTTTGCATCACGTATCTTTTATCCGTCGGTCGGGAGCAGATCAAGGAGAAGGTACGAGACGCCGGGTGTATTTATCTTCGTCAGCGACAAATCTCGGATCTCCGGGGTTCGCATGCGATGACCGATTTGTGCCGCGGCTTCGCGGTGTCCCGTTTAACGTTCAACGTATTCTGGCCAATGGCGAAAGCAATACGGCCCAGCGAGCCAATAAAAGCGTTCAACTAAAAACACGTGACTATTGTCGGAGACCATTCTCCGGGAGAGGTGCATTGCGACGCGGATTTTTGAGAGGCTCTCTCCCACCCTAAATGATCCTCTTTTTTTTTTTTTTTTTTCTTGGGGGGTGGGGGGGGGGGGGTATTATAACACGCTTTCGTAAGGTGTTTGAGGCAAAAAGAACAATAAAAGATGTCAGTGAATGAGTGAGAAGGGCAGTGACCCTTTCATTCACTACTTGAATGGGAAAATTATGCTTCGTGTCACTATATGTCAGGTCGCAGTCACAACCTAGGAGACATCCAAACACAGGTGCAGACTGCAAGCGGCCATGTCTCGACGCTTTCACCATAATTGATTGGTTTATGCGATGACAGCACACGCACATAAAAACGACGGACGCCGTGTCGTTGCACTTTTTGCTCTGGTTGATTGGCCTTACTGGCCCATGGCGTCGGCTGCGCTCTGAACTACGATTAAACGAAGTATAATGACGTTCTGTATGAAACTGAACGTTTTTTTTTTTTTTTCGCGGTTTTTAAAATAAAAATGAGCGAAAATTGTTTTATTTTTTTTTTTACAGTTTTTTCTAGACTCTGGAGCCTTTTGCTCACTGTTTCTCAACAGACCACGCTTTCAAATGTTTCACATGAATGAGTCCGTGACGTAAAGTCACGGATATTTAAAAGTACTACCTTTTATTGTATTATCAATGAAGTGTGTGTGCGTGGGGGGGGGGGGGGGGGGGGGGGGGCACAAGAATAGGCAACCTGCAAGGCTGTTTGGTTTGGCGCCATCTAGCGACTGAGGCCAGAAATATTGGGTACCCCTGGGAGTGGCGGCTGCATTGTTCAAACATGAGCTTCTACTCTGGTGGCGCCGCTGAGCCTAGTGTCCGAAGCAAGAAATACTGGGTATCCCAGGAAGCCGTGATCGCGTAACGTGCCAGTGGAGCGGAAGCTACCGCCCTGGCGGGCCAATCGGAACGTGACTGCGTATCACCGGAGCGCGCCTCAACTCCGAAGAAGTATCAGTCTTTTCGCTGTGTCATGCTCCAATATGTGTGCGTTGCGCTCGTATACGTCGTGCATTTCGAAGCCTTCGTCACGCCATGTGGGGCGTATCGTTCGCCGTTTGCCAAGTTACAACGAGATAGGGTATAACCGTGCGCTCTCACCCTGCTGGCGCCGCCTGGCCGTTGCCGGCTGCCTATAGTACAATACTGTACAGGGGTGGAACGGCTGTGCCATTTTGCGCCATTTTGCGCCAGACGCATTTGTCTGCGCCATCCAGCGCCATTTCACGGAAACTGCGCCACAGCCAATACCTTGCGCCATTATGCACCAAATCGCACAACGTGCGCCAAAAAAAAAAAAGTATTTTGTCTTGGTTTCGGTTCCTATCGACTCGATTGGCATCAATTAGCCCGTTTAGCTTGGTCGGCCTTGCAATCCTTTGTTCTGTTTATTCTCCCTGTGTATCCCGAGTCGGAAGCGCGCGAAAAAACTCGGGGATCGGATTCGAATCGCTACACCTGCGACTGGACTGTTATTCTTCAACCATAAGCTGTTAAGCAAGTCGGCCGAGGTGAGGTCGAGTCGTTAAGCGTCAGATTGCCTGAGGCTCTGCAGCCCGGGATCCGGACGTCAGCCAATTGAAAACAAATGAGCAAAATACTCCTTTTAGTACTTCATCGTTAGAAGTTGAAACCGCATTCCCGCAAGATAATTGCGATTTGATAGAACTGAAACGCGGTCCGATCCGAAACCTTGCCTGCCAGTTGCTGTCACGCGAGCGGTAGATCTGCTCGGCGTACTTTAACCTTGCTCCCGCTAATCGCTTTGAATACGATAACTCCGTTAATCGTAGTCTGCTGCTTCGATATTGAGTTGTACAACAGGATAAACTCGAAATTTGTTGCCCTGTTCCCCCACGCAACTGCACGTCCGTTGCTTACGCACGTCATGTGGTTCGCACATATAATTACTATGTCGAGCACGTGAGTTGTGCGATAAGCAGTGCTGGTTTGCATCTTGAGCAGCTGAAAGCCACTCAGAAAATATCAAGGACACCATCTTCAGAAACATATGGTACTTGCGTTTTGATTGTCATTAAGGCTTACAAAGTTTCAAGTTTTGGCATCTGTTACACTGTTATCCCATTACCTAGGTCCCTAACCACTCATGTTCATCTGTGCTGCTAAGCATGATCGAAATTGCTCCCGTGCTCGTCTAAGACAGAAGCTGAAGTGCAATGAAAACTGATCTGAGCTGCTCCTAGCCGGCTCCAGAATGTAGTTTTAGCTGCTCCCAACCTGCTCCAAAACAGCTGTTTCAGCTGCTCCCGTGGCTGCTCCCAAATACATTTCATGAGTTCCACCCCTGAATACATTTCGAGTTCTCCCAGAACTAGCTAGAGGGAAGAAAACAGAGCAAAGATCAAATTCGAACACGATTAGAACCACGCAATGTTCGCAGCCTGAATGCTTTTTTTTTTTTTTCTTTTGCTTTCTTTTTTTTCTTCTTTTTTTTTTTGTGGAGATTTGCGTTAGACATGATCGAGAAAAGACTGCCTAGTATTTGCTCAAACTTAAAAAAAAAAAAAAAAAAAAAAAAAAAAAAAAAAAAAAAAAAAAAAAATTGATGGCGAGTTTGCGTTTCGCTTTCTCTCCGTTTCGTTTGTTCGGGGCTGCGATTTCCCTGAGGTTCACAGCGTCGGGGCCTGCCCTCCGCCGATACATGCGGGTTCCCCTTCCGGTTTCCCGAACTGCAACCCGGGCAGTGTCTGGGGGTTCTTGGTGGGCGCGGACTCCTGGCGTGCTCTGCAGCGCCTGCAGGCTCGCCTCCAGTGACGTCTGTTCGGTTGCCCTGGTGCACCTTTCGCGGACGCCTGCGACACGCAGGGCGCGCATCAGAGGGGAATGACACGATAATTAAACGGATAAATTATTCTTGAAATGAAATGCTCATGGGCTACTTAGTATATACACCAAGTTACGCTATTTTTAGAGCTTTGTTAATTGCAATAATAAATTTACGAATTTTTATCATTTTCATCTGGCGACCAGGCAACACTGCCCAAGTTAGTCACACCATGGTGTTTATAAACCACGTGATCATGAACGCTCTCTCTCATTCTACGCGCCGCCGTGATTGCCCAAGCTCACCTCGCCGCGGTACGATCAAAACCGCTCACGCAACTCGGCAACCCGAACGCTACTCTCGCTCTCGCCCCGGCCCGTTGACCTTCCACCCTGCATGCGCCTGCGATACATTCCCGGACGACGGTGACCACGGCGAGTTCGTCCGTAACTCGCCATCGCTGGAGCTGGTCGCCGGCGGGTCGCTGTCAAACTGAACAGCTTCCAACATCTCTCGATAGCAATCACTGTCATCGCTGCTGCGATCAATGTCGAACACTTTGACAAGGCGAGCGATGCCGTAGACGTAATCGTCACGGACCGCATGCTCGAAACGCGGAAGGTAAACGAGGAGGTTCAAAAAAATAATATACCGAAATTTAGGTAAAAAAAAACAAAAAAAAACAAACAATGCAGGATATGTAGGCGGGGGCTGCAATCCCTACAACACTACTCGTAAGGCGATATCTCGAATGGACGACCGTATTTTCGGAAAAAAAGAGGTCGAGATTGGGGAACCAGGCCGACGAGGCGCGTGACGTAGAGATATCTCGTTTCCTCCTCTCTTCACTTCGCCCCCTCAAGGCGGCGAGGCGGAGTAGACGCGAGGCCGTTCCCTCTCTTTCTCGGGAAAAGATGACGTGACATTTCTGTCAAATGCGCCTCCTTCCGTTCGAGATATCGCTGTATGAGTGATGTTTTGGTGTTTGTAGCATCATGTTGCACGCTTTTGCCACCGTGTTTTGTGGAATCCAGATTTCGGTTCAGCATCCCTTTAAGCTCGAGACGCCAAGAGAGCCAAGTCTATTGGTGAATTCGAGTGGTCGCCTCTCTCCTCTGACCTCGATTCAGCAGAGCGCCCTCTCCTCGCCGCCAGAGCTACTTGGGATCCTTTTCAGCCGATCACAACTGCTGGCTTCGGAGCGCTCCGAGATTCTCAGACCAGTCACGGAATTAAAATTTCTTGACATTGGTAATGCATTAAAAACAACACGATCTTACAGCGTACGGTGGACGATTGAGCAAAAGCTCGCAACGTGATGAAATAACGGTTTTGACGTAAATTGCTTTACCCATCGACATGTAAAAAAAAAAAAAAAAAAAAAAAAAAGAAAATAACAGTATGCGTATTGATTTTTGCAGAACGGAACGAAAGCCAACGCTTGGAAACAGTTGTCAACTCATCGCGTTTTCGACAGTGAACGCGCTGCGATAGCGGTCATGAGTACGACTGAGCAGGCGAATATAAAATGGTTAATAAACCGCATTCGTCTCACGGCAAAATATCGTGCAAGCATCGCAATGTGACACAAATCACAGTGCATTATATTCGGCTCTCCCTTTATTTTACAACACAAACCTTTGAACGCACTTTTACCAAACCTCAAAAATTTCTTGAAGCGACTACAAAATCCGGTAAATCAGCGGCGAGCTCTGCGAGCTGTTTCGCGGTCGGTTAGGCTTAGCGGATTCACTGCCGTAAGATGAACGATCTTGTGAAAGCACTGGGAACACTTCACACGTCGGCTTTTCCTGTTACGGTCGCAAACGAATGTCGTCCCGTCCGATGTAATCCTCGCACCGCCGAATGCACAAGCACTTTGTAGAACCACACATCAATCACCTTCATGCCAGACCCCGCACACCACCAGAGACCATTGCCGGCCGTCGTCAACAAAACCACGTGATCACCGTCTAGCTACCACGTGACGCCTGCGCCGCTCCGCACTCCGACGGCTACAGACGGAGTGCCAGAGAGCGCTCTGAGAGGGAGAGGCGCCCTCGGAATGAACCACCCGATCAGGCCACAGCACTCTCTTTCAACCACCCCATTTCGCGCGCTCTGGAAGGAGCGCTCGAGAGCGCGCAGAAAGAACCACGCGAATTCGCCATATTGCCGCGCGCGCTCGCCAAGTAGGCAGCGCGCGCGTGGCCTAATGGTTATCGCGCCTGCCTCCCACGCGAAAAGCTAGGGTTCGAATCCTGGAGCGACATGTCTTTTGTTTATTCCTCTAATTTAGTGTTCTGGAGACTTCGAGAATCATGTTGCTTGTTCCAGGCCCGAATGTTCCACGCGTCGAAGTTTCTTCGCCGATTATTCCAGAAGACCACGCATGTACATAAGGGGCTCCGCGTGGCGAGCCGCAGTCAGTTTCGCCTTAGCGTTCGACCTTGCTGCTTCGCCGCCTTCGACGCCCGCGACGCTCTGTCGTTATCTTTCTATTTCCTTTTATTTTTGGCACAAGTTCGCCACATTAAACTTTTATTTCTTTCTGTGTATTTATTGTTTTTTGGTCACCACCCGTGACATTTTGGTGGAGGTGCGGGGTAACCGCATGCCCGTGCAGCGCTCCCCTCCGAGTTCTCGGAGTGCAAGTCCGAACACAAGCCCCCAAGAACCCAACGAGGACCAGACCGAGATCCGATTAAGTCGCCGGAACCTTGGCCTACCCCCGGAGTTAGGACCCTTGCCACCCAGGACCAGGCAAACAAGGAGGACGACGATGGCCAACCAGTCGGAGACCCCGGCCGCTCCAGCCGTCGTTTACCTGCCCGTCGTACCGCGGACGGCTGCTCCATTCCACGGCGAGCAATACGAAGACGTCGAAGACTGGATTGACCAGTATGAACGCGTTGCCCGCCACAATTGCTGGACCGACGAGCAGCGCCTGAACAACGTCTATTTTTCGCTTGAGGGTACCGCCAAGCACTGGTACGAGAATCATGAGTCCTCTTTGACGTCGTGGGACATGTTCAAGACCGATCTCAAGGCTACGTTCACCAACCACCACCGCCGAGAGAGAGCCGAGGACCTACTGCGAACCAGAACCCAGGGCCCCAACGAGAGCGTCACCGGCTTCGTCGAGGATGTTCTTCGCCTGAGCGCCCACGCCGATCCTCAGGCTACTGAGGAGAAGAAGCTGCGACACCTGATGAGGGGTGTGAAAAGCGAGATATTCGGAGGTCTCATTCGCAATCCCCCGACAACTGTGGACGGGTTCGTCACGGAGGCGACGAATATGGAACGTGCCCTACTAGCACGCGCCAGGCACTACGAGCGACACCCTGGCGTGACTACTCTGGCGACATCCGGATACAACCTTGGTACCGACCTCCCAGGCATCCGTGACATCATCCGTGAAGTCGTCCGGGAAGAAATCCGCAAGATGCTCCCCGCTATGGATCGCCCGTCCTCCCTGTCGCTCGCCGAGGTCCTGCGAGATGAAGTTCATCGGGCCTTCCAACCTGAGGTTCCGATCAACATGACGACGCCAGAGGAGCCGACTTTGAGCTACGCCGCCATGGCCCGACGACTGCCGCAAGCCAACCGCCAGGCCACGGCGCCACCCCGACGAGGCCCTCCGATGCCACAGTATCCTCGACGCCAGGAAGGGCAAGTCCAGGACGTCCGCCCGGAGCAACCCTCGTCGAGGAAGACCGACGTGTGGCGAACGGCCGACCGACGCCCGCTCTGCTACCACTGCGGGGAACCCGACCATGTGTACCGCCGATGCCCATACCGACGACTCGGGCTGCGCGGGTTCCACCCAAATGACCCGCGCCCCCGGTATGGTGAACGCCCTCGGGAGATCGACGAGTACCTGCGACGACCCTAGTCCCCCGAGCCTGCGTCCCGCCGAGAGTTCCGGTCGCCATCGCCGCGACGTCCAGCTTCGCCGATGCACCGACCCCGACGTGAAAGCCTGTCACCCCTCGCTCCTCGCCGGGGAAACTAGGCGCGGCAACCCCTGGAGGTGGAGTTGCCGAAGACGACCGACGTAAAGAGCCTCCAAGAACGACGGGGCGCTCCCACTCCCCCGACGCCACGCATCGCTACGACGCCCCTGCAACGGTGTCCAACAACCTAAACGTCGTCATTGACGGCCACGACGCATCGGCACTCGTGGACACCGGAGCAGACTACTCAGTCTTGAGTGGGAGGCTCTCCCGCCGCCTTCGAAAAGTCATGACGCCGTGGGAAGGACCCCAAATACGAACCGCCGGAGGACATCTCATTACACCAGTCGGGAGATGCACTGCTCGCGTCGGGATCCACGGTGAAACGTGCCCTGTCAGGTTCGTCATTCTACAAGACTGTTCGAGGGACGTTATCCTCGGAATGGACTTTCTCTGCGAGTATGGCGCCGTCATCGACCTCGGAACAAACCGGCTGACGCTACGAAAACCTGCTCCACCATCGGAGGAACCCCAAGCGACGTCACCCACGGTCCGAGTCCTCGCAAACCACGTAAACCTACCACCGCGGTCGAGTGTTTTCGTACTTGTCGGGATCGATGAAGCTTCCTATGGTGAAGTTCTTCTCGAGGGAAACCTCCAATTGCTCCTGGGAAGAGGCATAGGCGTCGCAAGGGGAGTAGCTGAACTTCAGGATGGGCGGACTGTGGCCCTCGTGACGAACTTCCGAAACGAAACGCAACACCTCACGAAAGGTGCAGCCGTGGGCCACGTCGAGGAACTCCGAAACCCCGCCGAAATCACCGCGATTACTGACGAATTCTCGCCGTCCCAGCAAGACAGTACGTCGCCAGCGCAGCTCGACATTGACCCTAAGCTTCCGGACCCTAAACGACGTCAGCTGGTTAACCTCCTCGCCGAATACCGCGACTGCTTTGCGACGTCGTCGAAGGTGCGCCAGACCGCGGTTGCCAAGCACCGCATCGTTACCGAGGACGACGCGCGCCCTGTGCATCGATCACCGTACAGAGTCTCCGCGAAGGAAAGGGAGGTGATCCAGCAGCAAGTTCAAGAGATGCTGAATGACGACATAATCCAACCTTCAAGCAGTCCATGGGCCTCTCCAGTCGTGCTGGTTAAGAAGAAGGACGGAACTCTTCGGTTCTGCGTGGACTACCGGCAGCTCAACACGGTTACGAAGAAAGACGTCTACCCACTGCCCCGCATCGACGACACTCTAGACCGGCTGCGCCACTCTCGATACTTTTCATCGATGGACCTGAAGAGCGGCTACTGGCAAATCGAGGTCGACGAACGGGACCGAGAGAAGACAGCCTTCGTCACGCCGGATGGACTCTACGAGTTCAAGGTGATGCCCTTCGGACTATGCACGGCGCCAGCAACTTTCCAGCGTGTCATGGACACCGTACTGGCAGGGCTGAAGTGGCAGAGCTGTCTCGTCTACCTGGACGACGTCGTAGTATTTTCAGCTGACTTCGACGAGCACTTGCGACGACTCCGCACGGTTCTCCATGCCATACAGACCGCCGGGCTCACTCTCAAGCCGTCAAAGTGCCGGTTCGCCTATGACGAACTGAAGTTCTTAGGTCACGTGGTTAGTAACGAAGGCATTCATCCAGACCCAGAGAAGACTCGCGCGGTCGCAGCATTTCCAGTGCCAAGAGACAAGAAGGCCGTGCGAAGGTTCCTTGGGCTATGTGCCTACTATCGGCGCTTCGTTCGAGATTTCGCAAGGATTTCCGCACCGCTCACGAACCTCACGAAGGACGCCGAGAAGTTCGAATGGGCCGAGGAGCAGCAGCAGGCATTCGACGAGCTGAAGCAACGACTGCAGACGCCTCCTGTTCTTGGACATTTCGACCAGGATGCGGAAACCGAGATTCACACGGACGCAAGTAACGCAGGACTTGGCGCGGTACTGGTTCAAGTTCAAGAAGGCACCGAGCGAGTCATCGCCTACGCAAGTCGGACATTGTCTAAGGCGGAGCGAAATTACTCCACGACTGAAAAAGAATGCCTTGCGGTCGTCTGGGCAATCACGAAGTTCCGCCCGTACTTGTACGGGAGCCCGTTCCGTGTAGTCACGGACCACCATTCGCTCTGCTGGCTTGCTAACCTGAAGGACCCGTCAGGACGTCTTGCTCGATGGAGCCTCCGACTACAAGAGTTTAACATGACAGTGGTCTACAAGTCCGGCCGGAAGCACAGCGACGCCGACTGCTTGTCCAGAGCCCCCGTCGAAACCCCTTCCGGCTGCAGCGACGACAATGACGACGAGAGCTTCCTAGGAGCTGTAAACGCCGACGACATGGCACGACGTCAACGGGACGATCCTGAGCTGCGCGCATTAATCGAGCACCTGGAAGGGGGTGGGGGTACCGTGCCACGTGTCTTCTCACGAGTATTGCCGACCTTCGCCATTCGACAAGGTGTACTCTACAAAGAGAACTTCGGCGACAACAGCACACCATGGTTGCTGGTAATCCCGACCGACCTTCGGGAGGAGATCTTTCAAGCATGTCACGACGACCCGGCGTCGGGACACCTCGGTTACAGCCGAACACTGGCCCGTATTCGTGAAAAGTATTACTGGCCAAAGCTCCCCAAAGCCGTCCACCTCTACACCCGATCGTGCCACGAGTGCCAGCGACGTAAGAAACCGCCAACGAAACCGGCCGGTCTCCTGCAGCCGATTGCTCCCCCGACCGCACCGTTCCAGCAGATCGGAATGGACCTACTTGGCCCCTTTCCGCCGTCAACATCGGGAAACCGCTGGATAATCGTCGCCACAGATTATCTCACGCGGTACGCCGAAACGAAAGCCCTCCCTTCAGGGACTGCTGTGGAAGTCGCCAAGTTTTTCATCGAGTCCATCGTCCTCCGGCATGGCGCCCCCGAAGTCCTGATCACAGACCGAGGGTCATCGTTCATGGCACAGCTGACCCAAGAAATCCTGCGTCTCAGCCACACCAGCCATCGTCGCACCACGGCGTACCACCCGCAGACCAACGGGCTCACGGAAAGACTCAACAAGACCATCGCCGACATGATTTCCATGTACGTCGACGTGGAGCACAAGACATGGGACGAGGTGCTGCCGTACGTCACCTTTGCCTACAACACGGCCGTACAAGAGACCACCGGAGTGACACCCTTTCAACTGGTGCATGGGCGCAGGGTAACGACAATGCTGGACGCGATGTTATCCCACGAACCGGCTCTCGACGGAAGCGACGACGCCCAGGTGGTTGCCCAACGGGCAGAAGAAGTCCGCCAGCTCGCCAGACACCGTATTCAAGCCCAACAACGTGTCGACGCTGGCCGCTACAACCTTCGTCGTCGGGACGTCCACTTCCAGCCCGGAGACAGGGTGTGGGTGTGGACACCGATCCGCCGCCGTGGTCTCAGTGAGAAACTCCTGAAGCGCTACTTCGGACCCTACAAAGTACTTCGTCGACTCGGTGATCTGAACTACGAGGTGATGCCCGATGGAACACGGACTTCATCACGCCGCCCTCCACGACCAGAAGTCGTCCACGTCGTGCGCATGAAGCCGTACTACGCTCGATAGGACAGTGGACCTTACGTATTCCGAATGACTCTTTAGTTTACCGTTCTTTTTGTTTGCTTTTTGTTTTGTGCTACATCGGGGCGATGCGCTTTTTAAGGGGGGGAGTAATGCCGCGCGCGCTCGCCAAGTAGGCAGCGCGCGCGTGGCCTAATGGTTATCGCGCCTGCCTCCCACGCGAAAAGCTAGGGTTCGAATCCTGGAGCGACATGTCTTTTGTTTATTCCTCTAATTTAGTGTTCTGGAGACTTCGAGAATCATGTTGCTTGTTCCAGGCCCGAATGTTCCACGCGTCGAAGTTTCTTCGCCGATTATTCCAGAAGACCACGCATGTACATAAGGGGCTCCGCGTGGCGAGCCGCAGTCAGTTTCGCCTTAGCGTTCGACCTTGCTGCTTCGCCGCCTTCGACGCCCGCGACGCTCTGTCGTTATCTTTCTATTTCCTTTTATTTTTGGCACAAGTTCGCCACATTAAACGTTTATTTCTTTCTGTGTATTTATTGTGTTTTGGTCACCACCCGTGACAATATGAGTGCATGCAAGGGAACGCCGCGCGGGAGGCTGGTGACGTCACCAGCCTCCCAGCCACGGCGGCCTCTTTGAATGAGGCGGATCCGAGGGACCCGCATCAAAATTGATTTATCCACGAAACTATCGCGCCATTTTCAAAACAAATTTAGCACGATTATAGGAACATACAATGGGTCCCTAGGAGTATAATTATCTCATATTTTATTTTTGGCATGCCATAACCCCTTTAAGTTTAGGGCCTCAGGTCTGCTTCAGGCGGAGCAATTTTTCCCGAAAGGGGTGTCACCGGAAGATATCACGTCCCTGATTGGCTGCTGCCGCTTCAAACGTCTCCGAGTTGTCAGAGTTGCTCGTCCCGTTTGAGTCGTACGCAATCCGAGCTATTCGTGTCGCAGCGTCATGATCTAGGGAAAGCTAGGGAACAACTCGCCAGCAGTACCGAAATCGCTAAGAAAGTTTCCTTGTCTGAAGCGGGCCTAACGGAGTAATACTATGCGGCGAAAATGGGGCCCCTGAATGGCCTTTGTTTCAAGCACGTCACGAACGCGCGCCCTTCAGCAAGACACACGGCGCGCGACACTTCTTTTCTGACTCTCACACGTTTCCCTGTGCCTCTAAACTCGTCAAACACAAAGTTAGGGCCGAAGTTGGCGGAGCGCACCGATTGGCCTATCAAGGGGGGATGACTTTGGCGCTTTTTTCGCCGACATCCAATCGGCGCGCTCCGCGAACTTTCGGCTCCAACTTTGTGTTCGACGAGTTTAGGGCCCTAGGTTTACTCTGTACACCAGCGTAAACGAGGGGAACGTGTGGAGCCTAGGGCGGGGGAGGGGGAGGAGGAGGGGGAAAGGGAAGCGTTCGTCTCCTGCCCAGAATCCGGATTCATATCACTCTGGGCGAGAACTGCGCTTTTATGGGTGTTCCAGCGAAGACTTCCAAATATATCATATTACGGGAACAATTTGCTAGATGCGGCGCTCGTCAGGGACTCGAACAAAACAAACTATTTATACTTCGTCTCACCTTAGCATGGACTAACTGCGAAGGCTGTCCAAGCGCGAGCGG
Organism: Ixodes scapularis; assembly: GCF_016920785.2. Lineage (NCBI taxonomy): Eukaryota > Metazoa > Arthropoda > Arachnida > Ixodida > Ixodidae > Ixodes > Ixodes scapularis. Next base: position 36,665,920 of record NW_024609835.1, on the reverse strand, counting down.
CTAGCCTTCACTGCAGCACTTGCTGCACGAGCGCTCGTCCAGCCGCCGAGGCTTCATTCAAAGGAACTAGCTCGCGCTTTTAGCACGCGCGGCTAACAATAGTCCATGCTAAGGTGAGACGAAGTTTTTTTTTATAGCTAGTTAACTAAGATTTACTAATCAACATTTTAATTAGTGGAAAAAAAGATATGGCAACAATTAAAGACGCTCGGCATAGTGGTTCTCGACGTGTTTACATTTTTTTTAACTCGCGTGTGCGAAGCTTTCTGGTCTTTATTTTTGTTTAAGCGAATTAGGAAGGTACGGCTGACTGATTAAACTTTATGAATTCCTCGAGCAGTGAAGATATTAACACACGAAGATATTATCTCCATTTCGTTATTAATTGCGGCAATCGGTGTTAAAGAAAAGTTAAAAAAGAAATAATCAGTCTGGTTGAACACGCAAATCAAGAAATAAATTTTACGCAAAAAAAAAAAAAAAATATGGAGCGATATTGACGACGAGAGATTTATTGGAAATTCTGGGCGCAAAGTCCATGCCGTCACGCGATGGTCGTTCGCTCTTTCCTCCTCAACGTGAAGCCGATGCACCTCTCCTCCACGCACTCGAAATGCCGAGAGAGAAAACAGGTGGAAAGGAGGTGCCTGCCGACTAAATCGCGTATCGCGCCATCAATATGGCTGTAAAAAACTTTTTTTCGTAGAAAATTAATTTTTTGACACGCGTGCCCCAACCAAACCAATCAAAAAACGTTTCTTCTTTTTTTTTTTTTTTGAGGGGGGGGGGGGGGGGGGCTTTTTAAGAGTTTAGGAGCTCTTTCCACTTTAACATCTAGGGAACGTTCGACAGGAAGCGGCCCCCTCTGTAACGTTCGCTCTGCTAAAGTGGAAAGAGGTGGGAAGAGTTTCTACTGAACTCTTAAACTTTTACCGTTTAACGGGCAATCCGAAGGTCTACGAAACGAACTCCCTTAACATAAGAATGCTTCAGTTTGCGATCTGAACTCTGCGCGTGCCGCTCGGTGTCCCCCGGTTCTTCGAAGATTCGAAGAACTTTCGCCGGAAGGTCTTTTAATTACGCGTGAAATGGAGGTGATAATGGGGGAATCTCCCGGATAGAAAGGCCTTCAAACGGACTCAGCTTTTTGGAGCAGCCGGAAAAGAGGGGGGGGGGGGGGGGGGGCGTAGGGGGGGGGGGGGGGGAATACATTCCGAACGCAACTTACGGTCGTGAAGAGACCGTTCATCTGGCTCGCTGTCGCGAGCAATCCAAGCCGCGTGTGCAGCATATATTACGCCGGTCGCCATTAAGCCTAAAGATGAAATGTCCACGTGACGTAAACACAACTAATGCGGCTCTTTGTACGCGGGCGGCAACCCCCGTTGCGACATTACTCAGAGCGGGCATGGGCGCGAGGACAATGCGACCGGGTGAGCGCCCACCGTAAGTGACCTGTTAGCATTGGCCGCTTGGTAGCATAGTGTCGCCTTCCGCCTACGTGATCCTGTGCCCCGTTTCACACGCACCACTGCTCCGTTTATAATAGCAACGACCCTGACATTATAGCCGGCCTGTGAATGTATCCGACCGGAGTCGCGTGTGGTAGCTGCGCAGCGCGCATCGGTTGGAACTTGGAAGTTACCTTGATGGTTGTTGGGAAGAGAGACTCATTAGCAAAATGTGGTCTGTTCTTTCGCGGCCGCCATTTGCACGGTGCACACGGTGGTGCTACGCTGGCCTTGATTTTGCGGTCTCCCTAAATTGTACTTTTGGGTATTTGTGGCTCAGCTTTATTACATATTTATGTTTCGTTCAGGTGCTTCCGATAAGTGATATCTTCTATCTGGGGGGTTCAGACGAGGAAAAAACTAGGAACGCAGATAGGGTTTTATATACGGGTTATTTTCTTGGATGAAAGTTTAAATGAATGTAAAATACCCTGGAAGATTTGAACGTCTGATTTTGTTCTGTTTTCCACGGCTGGCGTGACCTTCCTTCGAGGAGACGAATAAATAAACAATGCGAGATGATTTCAAGCCGGAAACGATACCGGCATCCATCTCGACTGGTTTCGCCTTCAACACTCCCGTCACGTTCCGAACGATACCCGGAACAAGGCGGTGATTAATAACAGTTCGCATTCTCAAGAGGGGGTATGTGCAGGATTTTCAATCTTCATAACAAACAAAAATCAAACAAATTAAGACACCTTTATAAATATTGATTTTTCTCCGTGCGTTCGCACATCGAATCTGAACGAAATACGTCGAAGAGTTCTGTGAGGTGTTAGACAAAGTATGTTTATAAGATAAATCTTAAAGACCGCATGTCCATACCTTTTGGCAGAATAGACCTGTTGCAAAACATGTGGCGCCCTATGCGGCGCCGAAAGGAATTGTGGGAACTGACTGTATGCTATCAGCTGTAGCTGACGACAGAGGCGACCTTAGAGGCGACGACGGCAACGCAGGCGACCGCCCCCCCCCCCCTCCCTTTCTCTCTTTCTATCTCTCTCTCCATTGTCACAGGGTGGGTAGATGAAGCGGGACGAAAGAGCGTACAGGAACTTCCCGTAATTCGTTTCGCGTTTTTTACAGCTACTCTATTGAAGTCTAGGGATTCTCGAAACATTCCCAAAGAACATTGTTAAAAATGGGGGAGCAGTTAAGACTGGTTTACACAGCACCGTTTTCTTACGTTACGTATTAGTCACCGACCGAAACATTCGTATCTCGACTGTCGCGCGCCAGGCTATTCCTCCGATTTGCCTGAGAATTTGCTAGACACACCAACAAACATGGCTGAAGTAGTAATCCAAATATTAGGCTAAAATAATATATATATATATATCGTGAAGTTATAGAATTGACAATTTTGAACCTCGCCGTGTTTTTCAAAGTGAAAATCTCTACTGGCAACAATGAAAAAGTGACGTCAGGGGAAGGCTGGGGTTCACTCTTTGGACTGTAGACTTAGTTCCCAACTAATTGCGAGCCGTTTCATGGTGTCAAATGAATGCTTTGGAAGCTCGCTCCAGCCCTCGCGCAACAGCACGAAACAAATGCTCGGCATAGTTCATCCTTTAGACTGCCCGCTGGACCTGCGAGCCTGGGTTCCCTGATTTCACGAGACTGAAAAGCTCGGGTATATTTCAATGTCCGTCCTGGCATCATTTTCAGTTGCCAATTTCAGAGTAACTACTCTGAATTTCGCGATATTAAATAGCATACCGGAAAGGGAAAAAGCCGGTGATTCCGAAAATATAGTTAGTTGGGGTAGCTTCAAGAATCGCCGCAGTACCTCTTTAATACGAAGCACGGATGTCCCAGTTACGTGTGGCGTAAGCAGACCTCAGCTTTCGCAAGGTAACCTACAAAAAGGGGTTGTGTGAACCAGCCTTTAAGTCCCGTTAGTTGTCACTCCGTTCATCGTCTCGTGATCCCTAAGGAAAAAGCAATAAAATAACCTTTCACCGCTGCGTGAGGGTTCGGTATAGTTTCGCCTACAGTTTTCGGAAAGGCCTCAAACCAAGAACCGTTGTGACACGACCTCGGCTTTTGAGGACGCGCGACGGAGTCCGCGACGTTGTGGGGGCACTGCCGCGTACGTTTTCCTGTCGGGTGCCTCGCTTGCCCCCGGCGAACGGCTCACGGCAATCCCGGTGGCGCTCGAGCGAGTCGTCGTCCTCACCGTTGCTGGATTCCAGACCTGCCTCTTCGAAGACGTCTGCGCGTCGGCCACAAAACGAGAAAAAAAAAAGTGGGTCGGGAAACGTCCTTCAGCGAGAAGATCCCGTGTCGACCTGGTACACGAACACGCGTTGCGCGTTTGTCGTGCTTTACGCAACAGTTTGCAACATGTTGTTTGCTACGTTGTTGCAAGCGTGGAATGCTCTTCAACGGGACCCATATCCTTAAAAGCGTGTCCGTCCATGCGTTTTCTTTGCGAAATTTAGCGGGGAAACGGACGTCACGTGACCTAAACACGAATTAAATTTCCCTGCTAGATGTAGCGGGGAAATTGATGTCACGGGGCCAACAGACCAATTCAGTTTCCCCGTTATACATTTAGCGGGAAAATTCCTGAACCATAGTGAGTTTCCGTAGATCGTTTTCGCTGTCCCGCAACGCTCTCCGCCAGTCCGCTACGATACCCCGAACTCTACAGCCAAGGCCATCGGCGCGCAGCCGCAGTAGCGGCTTCTTCCTTGCGGAGAACTTCGTGGAGGGGAAAAGCAGTCTACGAAAACTCCCTAATAAGTTCGTCTTCACTCCCTAAACGACTGTTTACTGTCTTCTAATCAAATTTAAACGATCGCTCCTTAAATGCTGCACTTCCTGCATTATAGCATGATATAGCAGTTTCAAGATAAAGGTATCTGCCGATGTTACTTTTTTTTCTTCTTATCGGCAGGCTTTGTTTTCGGACTGTAATTAGATAGCTATGACGTTAATCGTGCCGCATCGCTGTGTCCTGATTCGTGACTAAAAACTAACTGTGGCGCCTTAAGGGGCAGATATCGAAGTGTAATGATTGACCGACGTGGAACATGAAAAGGGCGCTAAAGAGATTTTTAAGTTCGCCTTGCGATTAACTCGATCTATGCGCTCTATACGTCCTAAAATGAACTAAAAGCACGCTTTGTTTATATCTAGAGAGAGCCCTCCGCAGGTAACAGTTTGATCACCCGCATCCTTAGACTTTATATCCGCAGTCGAACAGAATCCACAATGTTCCTAAATTGTTGTATCCACATCCGCGGACTTTCTATCCGTTTCCGAACCGCCTACGAACCGGATACGTAAACGCATCCGAACCGCATTCGCAAAATTCGGAACCGCATCCGACCCGCCATTCGTCCAACCACGTTACGGCATAAAATCAAACGTTAAAAAAAGTGTTTGGTTTGTATTTCGTACGCCGCTTGTTTCTCTTTCTAAAAACTCTTCGAGACAGAATATGGTAAGTCATTTTATCGTATTTTGTTTTAGTGTACTTGTGTTTTAAGCGGTCATCCTTCCAGAGACACTTTGCGTCGCTGGAAAGATGACGGAGTTCTGAGATCATCGTGGCAGTCTGCGACATTCTACCCATAAAATCCGGTGAAATAATAAAAATAATTCTTACTTTTTGTTTGTAATATTTATTCTAAGCAGGCGCGTTTGTTTCGAACATGAAATTTAGTACCGGACAGAGCATTGTGTAACTTAAATTAGGCCAAACATTAAAAAAAAAAAAAAAAAAAGACGTGGAAGAGGATAGACGGTCACTTACCGCAGCGAACCCTTACAAAAATGATCGATGAGTTTTAATTGACTTTCTACTGTGTTCCTATAGAGTCAATTGAAACTCAATATAAACTCAATGTCTAATGAGTTTAATCATTAGAAACTCAACTTTGATTCTATTGAATTTACTCATTAGGAATGCAATTGAGACTGATCATAAGAAACTCAATATCGATTCTATTGACTTTACTCACTAGGAATGCAATTGAGTTTGATCATTAGAAACTCAATATCAATTCTAATGATTTTACTCATTAGGGAGGCCATAGAGATTTATCTTAAGAAAGTCAATATCGATTCTATTGAATTTACTCATTAGGAATGCAATTGAGTTTGATCATAAGAAACTCAATATCGATCCTATTGAATTTACTCATTAGGAATGCAATTGAGTTTGGTAATAAGAAACTCAATATCGATTCTATCGAATTTACTCATTATGAATGCAATTGAGTTTGGTCATTAAGATCTGAATATATATTCTTTTGAAATTGCTCATTAAGAATGAAATTGGGTTTGCTCATTAGAAATGCAATATGTATTCTTTTGCATTTACTCATTAGGAGTGCAATTGAGTTTGGTCATAATAAACTGAAGATCGATCCTATTGAATTTACTCATTAGGAATGCAATTGAGTTTGGTCGTCTGTGGATTGCTGCACCCGTGTGCACCGAACTATCATTGCTTGTACCAATGTTTTTCTGTTAAGGGATAGAGTCCAATGACGTCGAAACACTGTTTATCATTTATGAGACTTCCAAGGAGGAAATAGCCAACTGGAAACCTTAGTAGATGCTGAGGTGGTCACCGGCCAAATGAATACCTTTCTTTTGTAGGGTATATAAGGCGGTGGGGTAATCAAGGGGAGTACGATTAGTGGGTTGTGAGTTCTTATTTACGATTTTTGTGTTCGTTTCCCCTGTGTGCTTTGTTTCCTTCATGTTGCATGCTTTAAAGAATTATACAAAAAAAATTCTCAACCGGAGCAATTTCTTTAAACGCAGTTGCAATAAATTCTATTGAAGCATGTTGCAAAAATTCAATTGAAAGTCAATTGCAATATTTTTATTAAAACTCAATAGCAAAAGTTCTATTGAAACACTATTGCCAAAATTCCATTGAAATGCAATTGCTAAAAATTCAATTAAGACTCAGTGGCCAATACCCTGGGACGGATCAATAACGACTCAATAGAAAAAGTCAATTTAAGTTTCAATTAAGACTCAATGCGGTCTATTGAGTGAGTCCTTTACACTTTCAATTGAAAGTCAATTCATTATTTTGTAAGGGAAGGGATCGTGTATACGTTGCAATCCGCCAGGTCTGATTCATTTGTATCCGTATCCGCCAGTTTACGTGGATATCCGCGGATATGCAGAGCTATACTTATAGCCTCTTTGCAGAGTATCCTACTATCGTCACACAATCGGTGCCGACTAACCTCTCCTGTTACTTTTTTTTTATTTATTGGTTCCTTTGTTGTCGTTTTCCTTGTAAAACGGAATGTAATGACCTCTTCTAATTTTTCCTTCTAAACACCCGCCTTACTTCTAGCAACGAAGTAAGGAAACGACGAGGTCGGCTGAAACGAGCCGAGACAGCGGCGCCTGCACCTAGCTAGTGAAACTTTTCGTCAACGAACTAAATCTACCTCGTGAAACCTCGAGGCGTAGCCCCGTTCCGGTAAAAAATTAAGACGGCATTCTTGAGATCTTCTAGGCCAGGCAGGCGCTGACACGGACGGGCGAGTGGAGCCTTTTGGGCAAGCTGGCTGCTGCAATCGGGAGGTGTCGCCAGCGGCCATTGAAAGCGGATAAAAGCAGAACGCGGGAGACGCAGCTTGCGCAATCGTGTTTGTCGATACTTTTATTTTGTTTATTCTCTGCTTTAGTTTTATTGGGTATGTTTATTTTTTTTGGTAGACGTTGATTTAGGCGAGGATTATCCACTGTCCGATCGGCTGCCACCGTCACGGCATTTTCTAATCGCGGCAGGTTGCGCCACCTCTCGAGAGGAGCACCAAACTCGACCGTCGGCGCATCGCCTCCAGAGATTGCCGGGGCGAGCCGGCCTGGCTCGGTCGTCGTTCGCTCCAGCGTCCCCCGTTCGCATTTTCGAGGGTTTCGTTCTCATTTTTCTCAGGAAGGAAGCTGCGTCTTGAGATTTCACGAGGTTAGATTCACCGTTAAAATTATCTTTGGATCAAAATTTGCACTCGCGAAGTGCACACGCCAATTTTTTTCGGTGGATTTTACGCGGTGCAAATTCGTTGGGGCACACGGCCAAAATCATTCAGGGGTGGCAGAACCTTGGCAATTTAAGCCTGACTCAGACGTTTGCGTTAGATTGTAACAGACGTTACTTTTTTTCTTTCTTTTTTCTTTTATTACGTGTTTTGGTTGTCATAGCAACGCTTTCGTCGTAAAGAATCATAAGCGGTCGTAACTATAACTGGATCCGCGGAAAGTAGCGACAAGCTCCCCGTATGATCGCCATTTTGGTTCATGCAACGAGCAGTTTCTTCTTGACCGCTTTATTCTTGGTGAGGCGATCGAAATTCCCGGTGACAAGTTGCTTTATAAAGACATTTCTTCTATACCCTGATTTTGTTATTCACACACAAACCGGCGAAACAGGCGCACATCTTCATACCGCCTCCAAGTGCTGCGCCAATAGTTATCGGCATTCAAAAATGATTGATGTCTTGAAATACGCAAGAATAACAATATACATGTAAGATAGTAGATGGTTATGTAGATAGACATGATTGATAAGTTGATTGCATACACGGTGCCAAAGACACTTGTATCGGCGAGGAACGCTGTCAGTACGATGATGCTCCATAAATCTGCAATCCTGTTTGGTTTGACGCTATCTAGCGAGTGAAGCAAGAAGCATTGGGTATGTCTGGGAATGGCGGCTGCATTGATCAATCGTGAGCTATTACTCTGGTGGCGCCGCTTAGCCTAGTGTCTGAAGCAAGAAATAGTGGGTAGGCCAGGAAACCGTGATCGCATAACGTATTAGCACGGCGGAAGCTACAATAGACCCTTTCCGGAATTCAGTCTGGCCACTTTGATCATTATCATCATCATCTGAAAACGGCATATGTGCTATACTAATGGCGACCTTCTGTTTACTGATGAAGAAAGAAGTTGAAGATGCTCCTAAGCAGATGATTCGAGGCCTATACATTCCAGGTGTTAGCGCGGCGAGAAGCAGGAATTAGACGCAAGAGCTGCATAAGCGTTCATTTCTAACTCGGTCCCAGTCAATCTTTTAGTAGCACTCACTCCGCACTAAGGCCGTTGATGTATAGAACTCTATCAAGGTGTCTACGTGGGTTGGCGCTTCGTTCCGACTGGCTGCATTTGTTTCGCCATTTACACTAAAAGAGATTGAAAATTAATTGTAGTGAAGTGCACATTCTCGTTTACCGTTGACCTTTAAGTGACGGAGCCCTATTAAATACTGCAGACCACAGGTTCGTTGCCGCCATTAGTATAGCAAAAGATAAACTCCCATTTGAGCCACCAGATGGCACTCAATTCCGAAAAGGGTCCGCATTTACTGCGAAGAAGTATGACACTTCGCTGCGTCATGCTCCAACATGCGTATCGAAGCCGTAGGCACGCCATGTGGGGCTTATCGTTCTCCCTTTGCCAAGTTAGAACGAGACAAGGTATAGCCGTGGGCTCTCACTCTGCGGGTGCCGCCTGGCTGTTGCCGACTGTGGCCGACTGGCTATAGCAATCGTGACTCGACCGGTTCAGAACAACCCTTTCGGAGATTTGAAAAGACCGAAATGGCGATTGGGGGGCCATGGCAACAGAGAGCGATTAGCCGATCGCCTTGTGAGGTTTGGGCCGTCAGTATGTTAGCATCTGTTTGTGTCAGGCCAGCAGACAGGGAAGGCGATGGCGCTGCTTTTCCAGGATTCAGCGACTTCAGTCGTATCTAGGGGACGTAAAATCGTTTTGAATTTCTGCGGTTGCGCATAACATCTAGTCCAACTTCAATCAAACTTTGGTCAAACGTAACGTTACAAGTTGGAAAATAAAAACAACCAAAATTCGAACCTGGTCGAAGTTGAACTTCGGCAGGTTCGCGACATCGTAAAGGCCGTCGGTCACACTCAAAGATAAACAGCTGAACTATACACTCCATTTCGCATCAAACCGTAAGCGACGCTATACGATATGTAGCTAATAGGGAATTGTAGTAGACCGTTTTTCTCCTACGCTACGGTATCCCCGAAGAAAACGCCGCAGCTGCGCATGCGCGCCGCCAGCCTTCTCTGCATAGTTCAAGGTCTTGTGGCGGATTACGGAGCGCTATCCGGGTGCTTAGCGGGCTGCGGGAACGGTCTACTACAATTCCCCAATATATATAGGCAGCACCTAAAATGTATCCTTACGGCGCACGTCGTTTTTTTTTTTTTTTTTTTTTTTTTTAGTGTGCATGTTCGGCTAAATTAGTGGCACGCACATCAAAAAGCGCAAAATCACGGTGCATTTACGGCGCGTGATTGGGTCAGCCGGTAATAGCGAGTGCACAAAGACGACGAGCGCCATAACGAAACGTTTTTTGGCGCTCGCTGCCTATTCATTGGCTCCGTCGGATGCGAGACGTTCGAGAGGCCGGTGCGCATGGCACGACGCTCACCGTCGGCGAAGTGGCCAGCGTGACTAGCAGGACGGTAAAGACGACCATCACCAACCACGGTGTCATCGCGTTCCCGTCGATGTCGCCGAGCGGCTCGGTCCCAGGCTCCGGCGACGCGATGCCTTCGAGCTCGGTGCAGGCCTGGGCCATCCAGGGCCTGAGGGACGTCGTTGCCGCCGGGACCCCCCCCCCCCCCCCCCCCCCTCCCCCTCCCCTACTGGGGGGTTCTGGGAGCCCCCCTGTCGCGTGAGGCTGCATGTGCGTCGTTTTCGTCCTCTTCGCCCAGCTTCAGGAATCTGAAACAGGGAGTCGGCCAGTCTGTGTTTTGTGCTATGTATACAGATCACGGGTATCAAGGAGATAGATAGCCTGGTGCTCGACATTCGAGGCACGCAAGTTTCGGTGACATATACGTAACGTAAGAAAACGTGAGTAAACGGTATTGTGTGAATCAGCCTTCATAAAGACCCGTTCGCACACTTGCGTTTGCTTCCGACCGAGATCATGAGATCTCGTATGCCCGAGTGGCACTAAAGCGACCAACAGAAACAACCGGCACCGACAAGCAGCGAGCACGTGCAGCATGCACGCCAAGGCATCTTTGGCGCGCTTGCAGTCACTCGTGGTTACTTCACAACACGGGGTACTTCACAAGCACCGGGAGACTGCAGCATGCTGCACGTGCTTGTCGGTGCTAGAACCACTAAATGAGCGTGGCTTCTTTACAACTGCAAGCATGGCGCCACACTGGTGCCCATGCGTGCAAGCACGTGCCCTGCGCGTGAACATAGCTTTGGCAAGCTTGAAATTGCACGGGCTTGTCCGCACGAGCAGAGACATGGCGTGTGCCAGTCGCTTTGCTTAGAACTTATGATTAATGCTTAAATTTTTATTGTACAAATTTGACCACTAAAGGACGTAATCGGGGTGACTTTTTACTTAATACGTCGAGTCCCCGATGTTCGTGGGCAATTTTACAGTCGAAACTTTATTTTGAAACACCCTGTACTTGTAGAGCAGCAGGTTTCTATTGAAGCAAAAGCTGCAAGCGCGTGCGCGTTGGCTTGCATAAAGCATCCGCTGCACTGGTATGTATGTGCTAAAGAAAGGCTAAAACGTGGGGTCGTATGGCACCGCCGACGCCCAGATGGTCACTCAACAGGCAGAAGAGGCACGCCAACTAGCCCGCCTTAGGGTAAAGGACCAACAACGTGTCGACGCTGCTCGATACAACCTTCGTCGCCGCCACGTGGAGTTCCAGCCCGGAGACAAGGTGTGGACGCCCATTCGCCGCCGCGGCCTCAGCGAGAGACTGTTAAAACGCTAATGCGGATCCTACAAGGTCATTCGCAGCCTTGGGGACTAGAACTACGAGGTGCTCCCCGACGTAACCCGACCTTCAGGACTCCGCCAGCCACGACCCGGAGTGGTTCACGTAGTTCGACTCAAGCCGTTCTACGCGCGTTAGTACTGTGGCGGTGCATGTTTATTTCGTCTGGTAGTATTTTTTTTTTATTAGCCGCTTTTCCCGGTCACGGTATTTTAAAAGATTCGCGTTTATTCTTATTACTCGGGGAGTAACTTTTATCCTATCACCCTAGTTTCTTGTTCTCTAGAGTGAGTGTCTGTTCATTCTCACTTCGAACGCTCGATGCTCGAACCTTCTCGGCCAAATTTTCGCGATGCGGACGCACACTAGGTATGGAGCGGCCCGTGACCTTGTCGAGTCAGTCTCGCTCTCGCTTCCTGTTACGCCACCAAATCGCCGCCAAATTTTCTGTCTGGAAGCTCGTTTATTTTGTTTGGCACAAGTTCGCCGATGAAATTTTTCTTTAGAAGTTCATTTTTTTTATCAGTTCTTCGCCTTACTCCGTGACATTATATTGGTAGTTGCGTTTTAGAGCGCAGCTCTTAGGCGCCCATTTCCGGCTTGAGCGGCGTCGGCGTCGCCGTAGGCGTAACCGCGCGGTGCATTATGGGTAAATTTTTCCGAAGGGACCCGAGGATTCCCGAAGGAACCCGAGGTCGTCCCGAAGGAACCCGAGGTCCTTCGGGAGGTCCTCGGGTCCCTTCGGGAGGACCTCGGGTTTCTTCGGAAGGACCTCGGGAGGACCTCGGGTTCCTTCGGGAGGACCAGTTTCATGCAACCTGTTGCATGCAACTGGCATACAACGATTTGTATGCAACCTGTTGCATGCAATCCAGGATGCATGCAACCTGATGACGTCATCGTTATCCGCATCGTCATCATCACTGATCACGTCATCAGTGACGTCACTGATGACGTCATTGGCATCAGCATCGTCATCATCACTGATGACGTCATCAGTGACGTCACTGATGACGTCATCAAATCGTCATTGTCAAGGTTACGTGACCCCCAGGTCACATGACCTCTTAAGGTCACGTGACCCCACTGAGGTCACGTGACCCCCTGGAGTCACGTGAACCCCCTAGCAAAAAGAGGCCGTACTTCAAACGAAGTTGAAATATATTTAGTACGAATATTCATTTTGTATTTATTCTGTATTATTTTGGCCGCATTCGAAATACGCGCGTAATGTATTCAAAATACATTATAAATATGAATCCAAAAATATTTTAGGTATACCAAAAATTTTATTCCTTCACACTCAAGATGCCATTTGTGGATAAAAAACGGTTACACAATTTTTTTTTATTTTCGATTTTGTTAGCAAATGGTGTCCCTGTGGTATTTGAAGGCACTACTAAATACATCTCACGAAGCCACATTAGAAACGAACACAAACACAAACACCACGACGCACTGAAGAGCTCATTCACAGTCCCGTTGACTGCTCTAGAGCCTTATATAGCCTACATATTGAAGGTAATAATTTTTTCGGTGACCACCTCTGCGCTTATTAAGGTTACAAGTATTCGATCTTCTCCTCGGGAGTCTGTCAAGGGGGAAACAGTGTTTTGAAGTTCGTGGACGATATCTCTTACTAAAAGGCATTGGTACAACTAATAACAATTCGGCACAGTCCCTAAAACAATATCCACACAAACGGCTCATAAAATACATGTTATTGCTTCTCTGCGTAGCACCACTCAGAGCGAAGCGAATCAAGGCAGTTTCTTCATTTTAAAATACTGTAAACGACTTTATTTTCGTGAGGACCTAATTCTCGCAAAGTTGGCGAATCGCCTACAATTCCGAAAGTAGGTCCCGTGAACAATTCCGGCAAAATGTAAAAACATTAAAATCTATATTGCGATCCCAGCGCGTCGCGAAAATCAGAATTTGCGAATTATTCCAAAGCTCCAACTTTGACCTAAATCGCGAAATATTGAGCCCGCGAAGAATAAATATTTTACAGTAGTTGTTTTGCCTTTCCTTTTTAGTAGTTGACTATTTAATATGGTAGTTAATGCATGTCACTGTATTAAAGTCACTATTCACATCACGTACAATGGTGAGTATACACGTTCAGTGAACTAACATTGTGCTAACAAAACCACGCCAAACGTCTCTGTTCACAGCACCTGCTGAAGCTTTCCAGCATCAGCAAATGTTGTGGTTGTAGTTCCCGAACCCCGTTTGTGATTGGTGTGCAAGGAACTGATCAGGTGTGTTCTTGATAGAAAAAAGGAAACAATAACATAAACTGGGCTGATTTATCAGTGCGATGCTGCGCAATTCAATTGCCAAACTAATCAAATGTATTTAGGCGCTTCAGTGTACTCCATATCTGCTTGAAGTGAACTTCAGAAGGGGAGCTTTTAAATATCTTGGTAGTTTAAGTCAAACTACCAAAGTATTGCAGTCAAAAGGTACTTAGAGTATAACACAACAGTATTTACGATTTTCAGGCATTTTAAGAGTATTCTGCACGTATTCTTGGTTGCTCCATTTTTTTAGGGTTGGAGTATATATATTTTGCATGAATTAAATAAATATTTCAAGAAATATATGTGAAAGGTATTTTGTGTCTATTAATTTAGTATTTACATATTTCAAAACGCATGAAGGGAACTTCAAATGTAGTTTAAGTAAAGGTATTTTAAAATGATTTTTAGAAGTATATTTTAGTACTAAGTAACAAAAAAAGAAGTTTATATTTTCGGTATATTTTTCGTGTACTTACAATTATGAATTGTATTTCAAATACACTCAAATTAGAATGTGGTATATTTCAAACGTATTAGTTTTCGCTAAGGGCCCCCCTGGGGTCACGTGATTCTCCCGAGGTCACGTGACCCTCTGAGGTCACGTGACCCCCTCTCCCGAGGTCATGTGACCCCCTTGACGTCACCCGACCTCCCATGAGGTCACGTGACCTCAAGGAGTCACCTATCCCTCAGTACGCTTCCATCCTCCTCAAGAGCTGCGCTCGAACCGGCGTTACAGGGAATTGTAAACGGCTTTCATTTTTTATTTGAATCATAACACGCGATGTCCAAGTTGTGGACCTCATACCTTTGCTGGGTCTTTCCTGTGAACTTTTTTGAACGTTGGGTAAACGCAGCGGTGTTCGTGGGAATGGCTCTTTCGGATATATGTGGAAAGTGCGAGAGCAAAAAACAAGAAAATACGGCGAAGCGTCAATTCTCATAAAGGTCGAACAGCTACAACGTGCTGATTTACGCGCTACCTGTGATTACAAAGAACAGTGACTAGCTGACACCGATCAGTGTTTCGGCATTCCGATAAATCCACACCTTTTCTCATTTTCTTTTTTTTTTCTATGAAACTATTCTTGTATTAGTTCCTGTGTACTAGTTCCTATTGGAACGATTTATGTACCCCCCTATGTAATACCCTCTCACGAGGGCCTTTAGGGGTAATATGAATAAATAAATGAATATTTGCCGGACTCACGTTCAACAGTGCTTTTAAGCGAGAGGCTTGTGCTGGCAGTCGTGATGTGTTGCGTGCCTGTGGTGTAGGCACGCGTTAACTATAACAGGTTCCCGAACTATCGACTTCTAAAAATGGTGCATTACAGGGGATCTAAATGTTTCTTTCTCGTAATCTTTGTAATGTATAGCTTATCACGAAAATAGTATAAATAGTTGCCCATGAAAATCAACCCATCCTATGCTAAATAGACGTCGATATGTAAAGGAACATTTACCAATAAAATAAAAAAAAAACACCGGAGTCATACCTTTTTTGTTTTGTCAATGTACACGAAGTGCCCCTTCCCCCCACACACACACTCACATACACACGCAAACGCACGCACGCACGCGCGCGCACACACACACACAAACACGCACCCACACACGCACACACATATACTGTTTTCTTCCCGCAAAGTTGGCAGAGTTCCACTATGGCTCGGTATTTCCCAGTACGAGCAGCCCTCGGTAGGCTTTCGCGCACCATTTCAGTTTACTCTCAGGAAGGCTAAAAAAGCGATGGCGACCCTGTACCGCCCTCGCCCAAGCCACACGGTGAAAGCGTATATCGGCCATTTCACACGGATATTAGAATGACTGCAGCAAAGCCAACTGCTTCTTGCACGATGCAAGTGTTAGAGCCCATCCCTAAACAGACTTCATGGAACAGCGGTGTATCCGCATTTAAGTAGTATGTTTTCGGGCTATATATATAGTTAGTGGTTCATTGTATAGACCAAAAGCGCTAAATAAAACGACGAGCAAACTAAAGGACGACGATTACCGCAGAGAGCAGCAACACTGGGCATCCGTCATCGTCTCTGTTTCCGGTACTTCTCATTTTAGGCCTAGCGCGCTAATCGAACTGGGATGTCTTTCGGCTCCCCCCTTTAAATGACTACGCGAGTCACGCGCGGGTCAAAAAACCGCGCTCCTGCTCGTGTCTCGTCGGAGAGCACGTTAGTCGAGAGCCTCTTCATGAATATATGCAAAGCATGAACGGGGTCCCGGCCGAGCGAACATGCCGCAAACGGGTCCCACACTCCCACGGAGATGAAAACATTTATGAGGACGTGAGCGCTCCCGCGCCGCTGATTAAAACGCGGATCGGGAATTTCCAAGTCCGCCGGATTTTCGACGTGTCCGCGTTAATACGCGGGACCGTATCGTAGAAGGAAAACTCCCCCACCCCCAATTTTCGGTCTCAGCACCCTTCTCTCGGGTTTAATCCAACACAAACTAAACAAGCAAAAAAGAGGAAAAAAAAAAGGAAGTTTACTTTTTTTTTTTTTTTTTTCGCTTAGCAACTCAATCAATTCGGGACGCTGTACATACTTTACGGTCGGTGCCTTGTCGCCGCCTAATGAATATGCACCTTAGACATACGCATTCCCTTATTACACCAGCTTGCTGTCTTTATTTTGAAACTGAGGCGAAGTGTGCTTTATTTTCTGATTATCATTCTTTTACACGTTTTGCTTTTTTTAATGGGCACGGACCATCCGTCATACCTGCCCCTATTCCAAGGTGTGAGACGGCAGGTAAGATACGTCAGCGTCACCCTCGGACATAATAAATCTCAGAATAACAACTTAAAAAAAAGGAATATGAAAGGTATTTTAACGCCGTGAGATGTTTCTTAGCGTATACCTTTCGCCCCAAGAGGTGTGTCGTTTCCTGGCGTTCCTCGCGGCTTTCTTTATTTCTCATGTCGTATTTTCATCGCCCCCGCGGTCGGCGTAAAACTTAGAGCTTCCGGAAATGAACGAACCTGAGATTTTTTCTGCCTCCTTATATATTTTATGAGAAAACAGCGCCTGGTAGTTGGATCTGCGGTCAAACCGTACTCTACAATCAAACCGCACACGCGTTTTTCTTTTTTCTTTTTTATACAAAAAAGTTTATTCGAGAAGCAGCATGGTTATCTCGCATCAAAGAAATTGCAGTCGCCAGATATTCGAGTACCGACTTTATTGAACGCGGAAGCAAAGTAGCGAGAATGTTGCAGATCAAGCAGCTTCTCCAAGTCTGTCACGTCTCCTGACGTCTCATGACTTAGGGTTTAGGGCTTGTTTCTGGTGCCGGCGCCTCCGAGACCTCCGAAGGCGAATCGCTCGCTGTCGGCGTGGGACTCTCCTCGGCGCCGTGCTTGCCGCTTTCCTCCGAGGACCAGGAGCCGCTGCTGCTGCTGCTGCTCGAGTCCTCCGAGTGCCGGGATTTGAGGCGCGGGTTCTGACGCTCAGCCGACAACTCCTCGCCTCCTGCGTCTAAAATAAAACTAAGAACCCGTACCATTCGCGACTTTCAGCGATTGTGGTACCACGGTGTGAGAATCGTGCTCCCCTTAGTTCGTGAATGATGGACTTGACAATAACGATATTTGTTTTCGTTGTCTTTATATAGATATATATGAAGTAAGGCTCTAATATCGCTCCTATCTAAGGAAATTAGAATTACTTATGCGTCACTGACGGAAGGAACCTACGTGGTACTATATTGTTCTACGTCGATCATCCAGACGACGGCCATTTTGATAGGCGCCAAGGAAAGTTGCCAATAGCTGGGAAACTTGGCTTATAGTGTCAGTGTCGTTGTTTAGAAGACCCAGTATGGCATTCCTTTCTTCTCTTGGGTGAAAATTCCTCGTACGCTCGTACGCTTTCAAATAGCAAAGGGAGCGACAGTGCATAAGGGAACGAACCACGGTATAGACATTGCGTTTGAATCAGTAGGTAACGGGTAACCCGGCTTGTTTACTTGGGCATATATATAGCAAGCATCGTCGCATTAGGCATCCGTACCGGATTCTGCTTTCGATTGTAGAAATCTTTCTTTTTTAAAGATGAGGTCAGCGACTTGTCATTGAGAGAATCGAATCGTTATTCGTCCCCAGTGTGCGTTCTTCGGTCTCTCGCAAGCGAGAGAAGAGAGAGAGGCTGGAAAGAACAGCCATCAGACAGTCGGCATGAGCCGGGCTTCGGGTTGCCTTGCGCCGGCGACTGTCGACGAGGACGAGAAGTGCAGACGGCCTCCCTCGCGCCAGCACGCAGCTCTGGCGCGGTATCGTTCCCGGCCACCGTTCCCGGCCACTTTCTCTTATTACGACTCCCAGCTGCACCGTTAGCCGTTGGCGCTGATGGCTTCTCTTTGCAACAAAGTTACCCTCCATCTTCGAAAATGGCATACTTGGAAATTGGAAGCGCGCGGGCGGCTGCCCGATGCCCTCGGGCGTCGGCACACCGAGGCTCGCGAGAAATCGGCGGCTTTCAACGGCCTGAAATCGCACCCATAAGCTCGAGCGTTGAGGGAGCTCTCGTAGGGGGCAAGTGGTGCGGGCCAGCACCAGAACGGGAATGGGAAACTAAAGTGGGCATGCAGGCGTCTTGGCGCAAAACTAGTGCACATAAAAAGGCGCGCACAAAGGACACGGACTGATGAAAGAAGTAAACAGGACGAGCGGGAACAGGCGGTTCTCGAGAACAGGACACGGAATAAGGCCATAAATAATCTCATCATGTGGAAGCGAGCCGCCGCGATGTTAACTCTTTACGGACGTGGGTCTTCGCTCTCCTTCGCTTCCTTTGTTGGGGCGTCGGTTATTAAGTTGATGGCTCGCGTTTCCGGGCCGCGTGGTGATTTAACGGGAAAGCGAGAGTGAAAGGGAGGTGGGAAACGAATTTTTGTCTTTTTTTGACGGAAGCCAGGTGAATACTCGGCTTCTCTTAAAGAAAGACAGCAAATGTTTGTCTAGTAAGCCACGAGCCATCGTACCCATATATGTGGCGATTGCATACGTTATGGACTGATATAGAACGCGAGAGTGACGCGCGGTCTGGTTGTCGGTCGGTTACCTTGTGCTTCGCAGACCACCGTCGCCAGCAGTGCCGCTCCCAGCAGGAGCACTAGCTGCAGGGCTCGAACTCCGTTCATCTTTCTTCACGTTCAGTTTGGAGTCCGCCTTCTGTCGTTGCTTCCAGTCTCTCCACACTTATAAGCTGCCTCAACGTGTCGCCTCAGCTGCAACCGGGCGTCGTACCGTCACGCTATATATCGCGCTCGTGTTCGTGAGATGTTTCGAGCGAGCGTGACAACGCTTCGGGTGTGCCACCGGGTCTGCCTTTAGCTCCCCAATAGAGCACTCCCGCGCGCGTTTGTTTGCCGGTGCGTGCGCGTGGAACCGACGAGATTGTTTTGTTTTCTAGGCGGTCGCGTGCTCCGTAGCATCGGATCGCCATTAGCAGCTCTGTCGTGTCGTGGCCACGGACAATGTCGCGACGGCGGTCAAGTGCAAGGGCACGCCGCGTTTGGTGTGTGACTGTGGGAGCTCGAACCACCGCCCACCGCGCTGTTGTCACCCCCAGTTTGTCACACCTGTCAGGTGGAGGCAGCTCACTTCCCGTTTCTGACCCTATTTTTTTTTTTTTTTTTGAAATGTTGCGGTGGAATGGGGCGTGGTTGATCAATCGAATGCCTTCGTAGGCCCTTCGTGTGTATATGTGCGTGTGGTCGATTTATTGTGCGGGGATCGGTGGCCAAGTGGGCTAGCGCACACCAGCTCGAAGCACGGGGGGTGAAAGCTCGCGCTCCAGAACCCGGGCTAGCAATTCGATCTGGAAGAGCATCATACAGGCGTGCGGTCGTGTATCACTACTGCAAGGTGCGCGTTAAAGACCCCAGGCTAACAATTGTACTGCACTGGCTAAATTGCTCATCTACAGATGATAGGCGAGTCTGCGTCGTTGGAGGCAGACTAGCTTCAAGGCTGTGTCAACGTACCCTCAACCAATTTTTTTTTCTCGATTTATTGCGATTTTCCTTTTTGTCTGTTTTCTGTTTGCGAGGATTGAATGCGGGTTCTTGAACTCATTGCCTGTGGGGCTGCTAATATAATCATCCATTTCCTTTCCCTCCATTTTGCCTTCCCTTGCGCACGCACACGTGCCAAGTATTTATTTATTATTGTTTTTACCGAAGCGCGAATATGACGAAAACTTTGGGTTTTGAATATGTTTGAGCTGGCACTAAAGTTTAAAGTTCCGACATGTTTCACACATCCTCGGCTTCTATCTTACCTTGTTTACCAGGCCAACCTCCGGATAATTTAGTCCACTTTTCGGCTGCAGAACCTAGAAACCGTGTAAATATTATTTCTGGCGATATTACGGTTACCAAGATTTTCGCACGACCGCGTCTGTATACGGTCTTTCTCATTGGGGGCGGCCGAACAGCGACTCTGCTCGGCAGCGGACCGCAGAGGACCCCGGAAGCCATCGAAGCCAATCCAGTGCCACGAGAGTGTCACGTGCCCCTCGGGAAATAGCGCCGCGACGCCGTGGGCGGCGCGCAGTCACGTGATTCGCTCGCAGCGCCGGATTGGCTGGAATGCCTCGTGGCGTCGGGCGCGCTCCATCGTAAAATAGAACGGAGTGTAGCCGCGGTTTCATTGTAATTTCAAAATATGCAAATCCGCGGCCGCCGTGTCTGCGACGCGAGTTGGGAATCGACGGTCCGTGACCGATGCATGGCGACAGGGAACGCCGGCAGTGCCCCGAAAAAAAAATATATATAAATAAAAAGGAATGAAACTCAGTGTGGGCAGTTTGGAGCAACTGCGAGCTTCCGCGTTGGCCTTGCTAATGACGAACCCGTTCAGGAGGCGACCGTGCAGTACACGCGGCCCTTGACGCGTAATGGCAAACAAAGCAACCGGCGCGTGTTGGAGGCCTCGCTGTTGGCGTTGTCGAGGCGCATAGGTAGTGTGTACTCTAGGCTCCGGCGTTTCTTTTGTCGTGCCCGCGCGTTGCTTGGTGCTGCACGCTGCGCCCGTTGGCGTGTTGCCGGTTCGGTGGGGCGTCTCGCTTTTGCTCGTTTGGGAGACGCGGCGGCGTGTTTGTGCAGAATCTTTTGTCTCCACCAGGTTTACCTGCGCGTTCGCAGATGCCTCGGTCCTTTTGTGTTTCGGGGGCGCCCGTGTGTCTGTGTTTGTGTGCATAGATACTTGGATTGATGTAAACTTTATACGCAAACACGGTAGTTGAGTTGGATGTTAAACAAGAAACAAAAAAATGAAAACTCGGTTCCCGTCTTTGTTTTGGGCGCAAAACACGTGAATTGCGTGTTCTGCGCCGAAAGTAGATGGTGTATGCAGCCAGGGCGAGCTCGGTTCGACCACCCGAGCGCCATTAAAGTTAACGCCGCGGCGGGAGTTAGGCGAATGGCGCGGAGATAAAATTTGCCGGAAGGTTAATTGAGTGCACCGTTAGTCTGCGAACAAACTGAGGAACGATATTAAACGTTGCATTCGCAAGTTGGTGGGCGGTGAAGCTTTTTTAATGCGTGCATAGGACCTGATTTGTAACAACTGCGTTCGTCCTGTTTCTTTCTTTTTTTCTTTTTCTTTACGTTTGCGTATACAGTGGTTTTGACAGCCTCGCCGAAACTGCCGAAGGAGCTGAGCGAGAACACTTTTGCGCGAACTCGGGTGATACGCTCATGGCTAGGACGGACCGTAGCGGTCGAGAAACGCTTTCGCTTTGCTCTTGCCGCCATCTGCACGCAGCGTGGGGCGCCGGGGCCTCCGCCCAAACGCACCGTGTGGCTTCGCCGCAATGCATGAGGAACGAAATGTGACCAAGTTTGCCGCGAGCGAACCGTATCGTGAAAACACACAATGCACTGGCTGTCTTTGTGAGCGGTGCACCGCGTCACCCGATATCCTCCTCCGGCCTTTAGCTTTCGGCGAGTGCGGACGTGCGCCGTTCAACACAAAGCGACAGGGGGAAGAGCCTCGCGCGAACGAAGAGGGGACCTGCGCTTCTTGAGTTTCACATTTCCCCAGTGTTCGGCGGGTTCCCCCAAAGGGGTTTCGAATGGCAGCAGCGCCCGTTGTGCCTAGAGAGCCCAGATTGCAGAGAGGAAGCAACTCAAACCACGGAAAGCGTGTGCAATGTAATGGTGGATGTCTCCCGCGCAAATTGATTGCGAGCGCGCATGTGTTGCGTTTCCGCGTGGAGAGGTAGAAAGCGGACGGGGACGCTTGGAGACGATCAACGTTTCCTCACCTTCTCGCTGAAATCACGTGACCCTCGTTCGAACAGTCGGACATCTCTGAAATCTCGGCACACTGCTATACTCGACCGGCACTATGGCAGCGGCCTTTGTCGGTTGCATTCTGTGGTGACATGGGATGGGAGAGGTGGTTTGGCTCCCGGTGGTCGAGGGGGACCCTGAGACCTTGGGTTCGGGTGGCTCCCGAGAGAGCTGGGGCATTGTGCGCGGCGGGAAAGCCGACTCGTACGGATGAGCTGATGGAATAACTCTTGCGGAGAAAGTTGGACTGCCTGTTTTTTACGGGGTGGGATCTGCGTCATGGCCGCTCAAGAGCGTTTCCTGGGCAGGTCGTGTGAGTGCAGCTGAAGAGGTTGCTTGATCTGTTCAGCTACACTTGTAATTGATTTCTCGTATTTGGTACGCGCTACTACTTGAACACTTTAAAACTCTATAGCTTCTTCAGCCTTTCAAATACCAGGTCCGCACAACATAAGAGCTGGAATGACTGACGTCGGTATTATTATCAAATTTGTAGCCCTGTCACACAGGAGCTTATGGATAAAATTAGTATAAACTCTGTGGTATTAGATGAATTGATATTTCAGAGCCGCGTGTTTCACCTGGTGAAGGAATAATAAACTCAATAGACTCATGTTTGTGTTCGTAGCATGCCTAGAACCGAAACTCCTACTTAGAGGCGTCACCTTGTAGGGTTCTGGTCCGATTCCCCCGTCTGTTGTCTCTGGATGAACGTGACTCAGCGACGCATATCTCTCTGCAGAAAGGGTTTACTGTATTCCACTCACATTCTG
Source organism: Ixodes scapularis (assembly GCF_016920785.2). NCBI lineage: Eukaryota > Metazoa > Arthropoda > Arachnida > Ixodida > Ixodidae > Ixodes > Ixodes scapularis. The sequence continues at coordinate 36,643,232 of NW_024609835.1, read as the reverse complement.
CTGAGGGGTTTTGGGATCGGGAAAGGTCATCGAAGAAGCCTGAGAGGGCTGCTCCGCCACTGTATACACTGCATGCCGATCGTCCCAGCGGTGCTAGTCTATACCGCATCCTGAGGACGTCGCCGTCGAGGGTTGAATCCGGGGTATATGTCCGGACCATGTCACCCGGCCGTCGCCCGACCCGACGTCGCGGTCGCCACGCCGTGAACGCCCGTCCTCGCCCGGTTCCCGCGCAAGAGTCCCCCGACGACTCTCCGCGACCGAATTCCGCGGCCGTGGTGTCTCCCCGCACCCATTGTTCTTGGGCGCCAAGCCGTCGGGTGCCATACTCCACGACGTGGGGGGTCGTGGCCGTCTGCTCACGCTCGTGCAGGCCCTCGGGAGTGGCGGGTCCCTGACCTGGCGGGTCCCCTCAACCTAAAACTTTTTTTTTTTTTAATTCTAAAGGCCCGTTTACACTCTTGCGACCGACTTCGACCGAGAGAGACCAGACCGGTTTTTAAGCCTCTTGCGACTTCTTAGGACCAGCTCCGCTGCAGCGGATCCGGTCCTAAGAAGTCGCAAAAGGCTTAAAAACCGGTCTGGTCTCTCTCGGTCGAAGTCAGTCGCAAGAGTGTGAACGGACCTTTAGCGTTTATTTCAAAACGTACACCAAGTATCACAGGTTTACTCCATATAGCGCCGTTCACACTCTTGCGACCGAGTAAGACCGAGAGAGACCAGACCGGTTTTTAAGCCTCTTGCGACTTCTTAGGACCGGATGTGCTACAGCGGAGCTGGTCCTAAGAGAACGCAAGAGGCTTAAAAACCGGTCTGGTCTCTCTCGGTCGTACTCGGTAGCAAGAGTGTGAATGGGCCTTAACGCATTGTGCACGAAGCGTTTTCCAGCTTAAAGGGGCACTGACACCCCAAAGGTCGTATTTATTTTTATTGTCTAAAACGATGCAAGTTGCAGTCATAGACACGCAAAAAAAACCGCATCGCGAAAAAAAAGTTTCCCGCGCGCGCGCGCGCCTTTTTATTTTTGGCGTTTTATTTTCCCGCCTCTCGCCTCCTCGCTTCTTTTGATCGGTGACGTCAAAAATCAGGAAATTTAGAAGCTTTGTAGGCGACATCTCTATAACATTTAATTACGGCAATCGTAAAACATGTTTTTTAACGCAATTGCGAACGCACTACGGCCCTTCTTTTTGAAATACCAAAAATCGGGAGTTCGTTGTGGTGCCGTCTCCTGGATTTGTATCCTCCAACGGAAAACAGGCGACACCGCTCAAAACCGGTCCGCCGTAACGCCGCCGCTCACTCCTTTCCTCCTCGCTTTGGGTCGCCATGGCAACAGCAGGGAGTGGTGAAAGAAAGTCGACTCTCAGGTCTCCGCGATTTTTGACGTCAAGGCACCGGCGCCGATCGCGCGGGAACTTCGAATTCGGCATTTGGAAATTGTTTTTTTACTTCACGAATACTGAACTCCCAAATTTCAAATCTTGAGGGTAATGTCCCGGCATCGTTTTCAATCGTTTCGGATAATAAAAAAAAAAATGATTTTGATGTGTCAGTGCCCCTTTAAAATATGCCATAATGTGACATTCAAAAAGTCTACCCGTTCGCCCACCATGAACGAATAAAATAGTTTACTGTAAAACATCACCAATCATTCCTAGATTTCCGCGTTTGTCACGTCACTAAAACACACACACACACACACGCACAAAGACACGTGCGACACGTAATATTTGAGTTCTTTTTTCTGATCTTTACCTTTCCTGTGCTTTGACTCTCTATTGTTAAGGATTGGTATCTTTTGTTATCGCAGTATTGTTTCTTTTTACTTTTTTTATGCGCGATTAATTGTGAAGCCATTTCAGAAAACCCTGAGCCTGGTTTTTCCGAGTAAGCGTAGGTCTTCACTGGCATCCGATCATCACTTCACCTCGTTCTCGCCAGGACTAAAATGGAGTGCGTGCTTGCAGAGCACTCGTTCAAGCGTACCTCGTCCAAGTCCCGTTTGCAAGTGACGGTTACGACCATTGTCGAACCGAAATTTTTATCGGTTCTGGTTCGGGTTCGTGACTTTCGGTTCAGTTCCGGGGAGCAAAAATAACGCTTCAAACCGGTTGGAACAGGTTTGAACCGCTAAATTGAGAATATATTTTGCACGCTATTTCAGGAATAGGCAAACTTATAGGCTTTTCTTTTTTCTTTTATCGTTTGTACATTTCGGTTTTATTTTCAGGTACCAAAAATAAGAAATGGTGTAATGAAATTTGGACACAACAGTAAGAGAAAATCTAGATTACATACAAATCGCCGTTTAATCGACTCAACATCCATTTGTTTACCTCATTCACACATATTATACCCAAATCGGAAGGTTGTCACGAAGTGCGGTATAGGTCAACTAAAATACCCGTGCTTGATACAACTTCGCGTCGCAGTATTAAAAATTGAATCGTAGCTATGCTTTTGAACTGAGGTATTAATTACAGTGCATAAAATCATGGAATGGGCATCCCGTCGCTATATATATCCGGAAATGTAGTTTCCAAATTATGTTTTGCGATATATATCAGGGGTGGCCAGGCTGACCCGGCCTAAGAGCCGCGAACAAACCTACGGATCTTCCAAGAGCCGCGGGGGGGGGGGGGGGGGGGGGGGGGGGCGGCGGCGGGCTGGGGGGGCGACCTTTTTCCAGATTATATATGGTGACGACGGAACTGAGTTAAAACAATATTTCCAAAATGTCGAGACAGTTTCAGGACAAGCCCTTTCAGTCAACCTTTTATAGAAACAGTTAGCGGCATTCACAACGCTTGTTTTCCTGGCCATCACTGTTTGCACTCAGCACCGTGATACAGACGAGGAATCATGGAAAAAGTAGTGATGTAAATTGTTCACCCTGCTCTATACGCACCCTCATACTGATCGAATCTGGTCTAAAATAGCGCGTACCCAAGGGAACAGTTTCTTGTAAAGGATAAATTGAAGGGTTCAGTGTTTTCGGATAAATCCGAAAAACACCCGCCGGTAAAACTTTGGTCAATTTGGATTTATCTGATAAACTCCGAATTTTTATGTGCCAATGCCCCCTCCCCCCTCCCTCCCCTCCCCAAACTACCCGTTAAAAAAATTAAGTAAAAGTATAAGACGGTTTCTTTTTGTACAATCTGAGCATCGCAGGGTTTGTTTTTTTGCTACTTCAGTGTTATGTGACCTTGTTGTATTTTTCTTATCATCCTGATAAAATGTTTTATATGTTTGTTGTCTGGGCTGCTGCCATGTATAAGAGGAACCCAGACCCAGTCAAGCTGCTTTTAGCCACTTTTTGTCTGGGGGCCCTTCCGGTACTTCTGGAAAAAATAAAGTTTATTGTATTGTATTATCGGTCCTGCGAAAATGTCACCATAATTATCTTTCAAATCTCGGACCGTTGTCAAAAGGGGTCTTACCGCTTATCTCGTCAAGGCTGATTTAGGGCAACAGGTCATTGTACACCCGTGAGCGATATGAAGGTGAACAGCCCTCTTCTTGTTTTTGACGCTCCTGCAAGTTTTGGAACAAGCTCTGTTCCAGAAGAGGGCTAGAACGCAAAGTTTAGACCCCCAAGCCACGTATCATTTGGGATGTTGAGAGTTCATAGCTTTAGGGAGCCGTAAAACAGGCAAGAAACCAGGTAAAGTGTTCACCTTCATATTGCCGGCGGGTGTACATTCGGGTCACGACAAAAGCCACTCATTTTGGTTTTCAGTTTGGGCCATGCGATTTGTGACTTAGAGGAAGGAGAGGGTATGTTTTAGTAACAGTGAAAGCTATGGACCATAGGATACGTTTACATGGGTGCTACTGCAGCGCATCGGATCCAGTTAACGAATTGAATCGGTCCATGTAAACGGCTCGGATCCGATCCGATCCGATCCTATACGACCCGCTGGGACGGGGTGGTTTGAGATGGTCAATCCGAATCGAGACTCTTAATGTATACGCAAGCGGATCGAATCGAGAGCTGGAGCGAGGGTTCATAGGAGCCAGGCACGTAGCCAGGGAGAGGGGGGGGGGGGTCTGCCCTTCTCCTTTCCCCTGAAATCTTCCATTTGCTGGGACCTCCTCTTCCCCCTCCCCCTCATACAAACTTTTGTCATGGGCGGACCCCCCCCCCCTTCACGAAACAAAATCCTGGCTCCGTGTTATAGGAGCGTTGCGTTGCATGCCTCTAGGCAAACCGGAAACCTGGGAAACAATCGAAAGGTCACGAGGTTTGCGTTGTGACCCTTCGACACGAGGTGCCGCTACTGGTAGATCCGAATTCATCTAAACGCAGTGGTTGAAGTGTATCCGATGCGCTGCTGTCGCATCCATGTAAACGTAGCCATAGAGATTGTACGAAACAGAGAAGGGGGGCAGTTGAAACTTCTTTATTACATCCTTAACCACTCCACCTTGCGCGGTAGCGTGCTAGATTGATGGAATAGGGATGGAATGACTACGAGCTTACTAGCGACAACCTCCGGGAGTTTATTGATTTTATGGTACTACGTCCGGGCTTTGTGAGTATAGAGAGGAGGCTATGCTGGTGATCATTGTGGTTTGTTGTTGCTGAAAAAATCAAATCCGGTGGTGCAAAATGCATGCTGCAGAAGGTCACACTCAGTGCAAGCCGTGTATTTGAGAGGCACAAACTATTGTTGCTTGGTACAGCGTCGTGAAGAACGGCGCGAGCTTCAGGCACTACGAAAATGCGCTTTCTGCCGAAGGTGTTTTTACAAACAAAGTAGTTTCTGGGGCCACGCTTTCTGCTCTGTGCCGAAGATGTGAGGCAGAGAAACCTGTACAAAACAGTATGTTTTTTTGTTTTGGTTTTTGACTACCGCCTCCTCCCCCCCCCCCCCCCTTTTTTTATTTTTTATTATTTTTCGCTGCTTTTCCAGAGAATACTTTCTTATTCCTGAGGGACTCTCTCCTCCGATTGTTCGACAGTTATACTTGCGCCACTTGTTACCAGTAATCCTCCATTGCTTTTATCTTGCACCCCAAAACTGCGAAGTTTTAATTACGAAGGTGGTCGAAGAACTTGAGAAGAACACTCCTGTGAGGCTCAGAGCGGCTGCCAACATCCGGCGGCCACTCTAATGCCACTAGGATCGTTCTTTTCAGCAATCCCGCCCTACCTCCGCCCCCCCCCCCCCCCCCCCCCCCGCACGCACTTGTAGTTCTAATTAACCTAGAATTAGTAAGTCTCATTTAGTCCTTTCAATGCTTCTATTCTTGTGGACAACTTTCTGAGCTAATTCAGCAACAGCGAAAACACGTTTGGGTACCTCAATGTTGTGTGCACGTAAAATTCGTAATGCAACAATTTTCGAACTTTTCCAAAATAACGCTAAGAACTAATTCATGACGTTAATATCTTGCAAAAACACAGATTAGTTTTTCTCTCCACCCAATGGCAGACGCAGCAAAAATGAAAGGAACGAAACAGCATCCACCTCGTCAACTCTCAATTGGAACAAGCGGCCACGTGATCGGACGCTAATTATATCCCGTCAGTTTGTATGATAGACATGTGCTGATAGACATGCGCAAAGCGTAAAGCATGGACATTGAATAGGCAGCTTAGGCATTGTTAGAGTTCGGCTATTCTCATCTTTGATTGAAGACCAGCCATTACCCGAATGTTTGGCGACGCTGATTGTCATGAACCCGAGCACTCGACTCTGGCTTGGGACAATCGAGTACGTTACGGTATCACCGTGACTCGTAGTGCGAAGTCGTGATGGCATGTGACGTCACGGTGTCAACAACGCTAATAAATCTAGTGACGTTCTCAATTTAATCTGACTTGACACAGCGTGTCACGGGACGACGCCACGTGACGTTACTGGGGCACATGACGTGACATTACTTGACAGCATGTCTTGACACCATTACGTCATGTGCCGATAGAAAAGCGCCACGAAAACCCACAATTTCTCGTGCATTGCAATTTTGTATATAACGATTTGATCAATACATAGATACAGCTGCCAAATTTTATCCTCGAAAATTCATTTTGTGATAAAAAAGAATTTAAAAAAAGACTGACTTGTTTTGAACCGGTTAGCGTTATCTTCTTTTCCGGTGCAGTTCTAAGATGGCGGCGAACATTTCGGCTTGGTTCAGTTCCGTTCGGCAACAAATAACGGTTCGGTTGCGGTTCGACACCCTAGTTACAACAGCAGGAAGCGGCCGAGGGTTATTGAGCACCGAGACATCTTAACGGTATATGCCGTCACTGCGTTTCAGCCAGTTGAGCAACGAACGGCGGGGCAAAGAATCAACAGACCCCTGTGTAAATACCTCCGAAGCTTCTGGTCTAATCTCTGTCGTGTTCCGGAGGAAGCGGAACACGCAGCTGTTCGATATAAAGTTTGGGGGATCACGTGACCTTCAAAGGGTCACGTGGGGTCATCTTGGGGTCACGTGACCTTGAGAGGACCTTGGGAGGGGTCACGTGACCTGGAAGGGTCACGTGACCCCAAGATGACCCCACGTAACCCCCAAGGTCACGTGACCTTGGAGGTTACCTGACCTTGACGGGGTCACGTGACCTTGAGATGACCTTGGGAGGGGTCACGTGACCTTGGGATGACCTTGGTTACGCCGACGCCGCTCAAGCCGGGAACGGGTCCCTAAGAGCTGCGCTCTAAAAGAAAAAACGTAAGCCTAAAATTGACCGTCGAGACCTCTGTTTCCGTTCCTATTCTACACGTATCGCTGAAATGTCGAAAAGTTCCGAGACTGATATTGTGGCATAGAAAGCGAGGGCAGCTCAGTGATGCGCGCGAAGCAGTCGAAGGCAGAGAGACCTTCCTAGCTGCGTCATAGTGCCAAATGGCGTCGCTCTGTGAACATTTGGAACTGCGCTGCACGAGTTTGTTTCACCACATGCACGAGCACAATGGTGTCCATAGACTGCGAACCGAAGCGAGAGCGAACATCAATCTTACGACAAACTCGGCAGATGTAAAACAGAGACCTCTGAAATGATTTAGAGGGCTTATGTCAAAAAGCAGTGAGGTGTGCGAGGTGTTTTGAGTGGCACTCGCGCCTCAAGGATGGCAGAACGTCACTGAAGTCAAGGAGAGGAGGTCGGTGTAAGGATCGACGAGAGCTCCGCGGGTGGGCCGTTAGCACCAGGGAGATTGGGCTGGGGGGAATGCGCCGTTGTAAACACTTCCCTTGGCAGGCGACCTCGAGAGACAGGCGTACTTTACGACGCGAGGTTCGGAACGCGCGTTTTCTGCCGAGAGAATCGGAGCGTGCGTTCCGGGCCGGGAAAATGAAGTTACACCACCACCGCCACCAGAACGCAGTGGCTCTGGCCGGCGCTGTTTACACGGCGCGTTTACATCGGTTTAGTCTTTCTTGCCCGAGTGTGGGGGGTCGCGGCAGAACGGCAACGTCAGACTGCGTCTGGCGGAATGAATTACGGGATGGCTCACTTAGTCGGAGCTATCCACACTGGGGTCGGTTGTTCGCTTCACCTTCCGAAAAATGGTTTTGCTTGCATCCGAACCAGCCCGACCTTTGACCGTGAGATGCACGCAGACCGTGGGTTCCCACCCGGGAATATAAGCAATTGCCACGTGGCGAGAAAGTGAGCCGATTGGTTGGCAGCGGGAAACGCCTGTCTCACGACGCATCGAGGATTCGCCGGTCCACTAAAAGGGGACGGACCAGCGAGTGACTTTGATGGGAAACTCAGCGAGTGAGTTTAGTTCGTGCTGGGGCTCGAGAGCTGTCGCTCCGTAATCGAGTCCGGTCGTGGGATTCCGAGGGACTTCTGTCCCCGTAATCGGGACGTAATCCCACGAGCCAGCCAACTCCCGAGCTTGGATAAGCTAACACCCGACCACCTCCTTCCCAACCCCGTACAGGGGAAGTTATCATTTCGCAGTATCATTTATCTTTGTATTTTCATTCGCTACAAAAGTATTAAATTGTTTATTGAAAAGTAATCCCCAAATTCAACTGGATTAGTCGTCGACGGCCAAGGGAAGCAACTTCGTCTCCGGCAAGACCCGCCCAGCTTCCCACAACGAAGCCCGTCACCCCATCCGGACCTGGCAGTCCGGACGGCGCAAGGTGACTGAGCAACGAAAGAACCCCTACTGTCGGGATAAGGTCGCCCTACCGCTCTTCTACTTCCGGCGATGTTCTGCCCTTCCTGAAGCGCGAGTGCCACTTGATACACTTCGCAAAATTCACTGTTTCTTTTTTTTTTTGTTTGTTTTTTTTGTTTTGACACAAGCTTGTTGAATTATTTTAAATGTGTCTGTTTTATATTTGCCGAGTTTGACGCAGAATTGATGTTTGCGCTCTCTCTGGTTTGCAGTCTATGGTGAAATCACCATTGTGCCCGTACACGTGGCCACAATAGCGAGTTTTAGTATAGGGGGCCCCAGAGCTTTGGGTGCCCCAAACAGCTTGGGACGTCCCAGTGCGCATGCGCAGAACTTCTACGCATGCGCACTGGGACGTCCCAAGCTGTTTGGGGCACCCAAAGCTCTGGGGCCCCCTATACTAAAACTCGCTAATAACTCGTGTAGCGCAGCTCCAAACGTTCATAGAGCGACGCCCTTTAGTAAAACGAGACATTAAAGTCCCTTCCTTCGACTGCTGCGCGCGCATCACTGTGCTGCCCTCTCTTTTTACGCTACAAAATCAGCCTCGAAACTTTTTTTATCACACCTCGTATATAAACCTCACCAATTCAAAACATGGCGGTGTAAGCATCGTCGATATCTTTCTATATGTTCGAGAGACATGCGCCGAACAAGTTGATCATAGTAGGTCCGGCGCTGACGTGACGCCACCCGCGCCGCCATGTTGTGACACGCCTAGCTTCTCGATTGATTTCGTGATTGATTCTGTGACTAACAAATAAATGTGTTCCATTTATACTTGTTTCATTCCATTCATTCCGGGACTTACAGATAAATTTGTTACATTCGATACATGCCTTCCATTTGACTAGACTCGGCCAGTAGACGTTGTCACGGCCAAAGCTTGCGGCCATGTCGTATACACCGCCTAGCCGTTTTTTTTTTTTTTTTAATGAAAAGCGTTTAATATAATTTGCACCCCACTCTCCTTTTTATTATTGCCTGTGTAACGGCACAGCGATACCATCGTCGTCCTTTTTCCGAACGTCCATGAGGCTGATGACTCTAATTCTTGTCGCACGTTGTTGGTGAAACACTTTGGAACTGGTACCGTTTGTGACCTAGGTGCACGGAAGCGAAGGCTCTTCGTCGTATTTATTTGAGCCGAAAAGTCGCTGTCCTCATACGGCACAGATCCTTGGATGACATGAGATTGAAAATGCCATGCCACCCCTGGTAGGATAGGCCTTCGTATGATCGGACGGAACAGTATAGGAGCGGTACACAGGGTTCTGGCGCAATTGCCAACTTTTGAAGCAGCCGCGCCGCTCTCCTCAAGCCTGCTTTGCGCCGGTAGTCCCACGTCCGCCGAAAAAGGCGTGCACGCGCACTCACCAGTGCGTCTTGTGTACCCCCTAACAGTACTGCGTATTCCTGTTGCTGGGGCACATATTAATGCTTGCTTCACTGTACCAGTTCGGTGGAGTACAATTACCTGATTAATGGCAACGCCCATGGCACGCCGACCGAGCACCATCGATGCTGGCCGAATCACGTCACTGCAATCTATCTACAGGGTGTTTCACGAAGGCTAGACGAAATCGTTCCTGCGTAAAATACGCATCGCACAAAAAAGAAAAAAATGTTTGTGCTGTATTGGTAGCTGCCAAACGCTTTGAATTTCCCGAAATGAGCCATTTAGGAAAATTACCACCGTTCGGTATAATTGGGTGTTTAGTTACGTTTCAGTAATTAGTCATCCTCGTATTCGTTCCTTTATTACACGAGGCGACGAGGAGTTCGAAAATCAACGAGTGATCTCTATTCGAAGGATTCTATTTCCAGATGCACCTCCCCGGCGTTCCCCGCCGCTGTTGCGTCAGGAGTGTATGTCGTCCGGATCCTTGCTAGGCTTCAGCTCCGCCTGCTCCGTCGGGTTTTCCTGCTCCATCGGGTCTTCCCCTGCCCTTCCCTTTTCCCTTTCCTTTTCCCCTGCCCTTTCCTTTGCCCTTTCCTCCCGCTTTGGCTCCGCCCTCTCCCTCTTCCTGGTCGCTGTCTTCGGCGCGCCGCTGTCGGGAGAGCTGCTCGGCGGCGCTGCCTACGGCGCTCACCAAGTTCTCCGTGTCATCTGTGCGGGTCAGACAGGGACAAGGGTGGTCAGATTAGCAACTGGAAAGCCGCGGTCGCACTGCGAATGCATCGTTCGAGAGTCAGTCTGCAAACACTGCCTGAGGCATGGTTCTTCCTTGCGGTCTTTCCGTATTGGTCGCAACAAAGTTGCCGGCAGAAATGTTCGAAGCATACAAATCTACGAAGCAAACGTGCTTCGAACATCGTTGAAGCACATAATTCTCTCATCACGTCCGCAGCAGCAAACACCGTGTTTTTTTTTGTACGCTTCGTGAGCAGTTTAACTGCTGTTTAAAGGCCTGTTCACAGATGCAGCGGAGCGCTATAAGCGTGGTGACGAGGGAGCATTCACCAGCTTTGTACCGCACCGTCAAAGCTTGCTCATGGCAGACGATAAGTAGATGACTGCACGTGAACAGCGCTGCGTCAGCGCTTTGCTGCATGTGAGAGCAAAGTTTGTCTCACATGTTTGAACTTTGCAACTGCAGAGTTCAAACAACGAACTGCGGAGGCTTGTGCGGAAAAGCGAGCAAGCCACTTTTTCGAGTCGCCGGATTGATTTGTTCTTATGAATTATCTTTCTTTTTTTTAAGTTTAATACTAGTTTTTTTTTTTGTTTTTTTTTTATCCAGTAAGGGTTGCGACAGAGAAAAACGGCCTGTATACGTAGCCTTCATATATATATATAAGAATGAAGCCGGCTGCGCCATTCTTTTATAGTAAATATTAGGTTAGCTTATCGAGTTGTCGTAGTATCTGACACTGCACAGCCAGTGCTTACATTTCCATAGAAACGAAACAAATATAATTTATTAAGAAACAAAAATAAAACAACTCGAATTTATCACTTTTTTTTTCTTTTTTTTTCTTTTTTCACGGATTTATTAATCATCTTCACAACCTCGGATAATTTGACTGACCGCGTTGGAAAGAGCTTCTCGGAGTTTTGAGAGAATAGCCCATAACTTATAAATATTAGAGAGTTTTAGTAGATCGTTCCGATACCTCCGATAGCCCCGATACCGATACTATGCATGCGCAAGGGAGGCGGTGGCGGAGTATCGGGTATCGTTATCGGAGTCATGGGAACGATCTACTAAAACTCTCCATTATCACACGGCAATACAAGTTGCTGAAGTAAATAGTTTTAGCTGTCCAAGCACGCATTTTCACTTCCCCACTCGACAGCTTCGAGGCCCATTTTTATTAGCTCGAAACAAATAATGTAATCTTTGAGGATTTCCTCCTTTCAAGGGGAAAAAAAAAAAAAAAAAGAAAAAAAGAAAAAAAAAAGAAACTCATTTATCACGGCGGCGCGCTAAATAAGTGTCGTATAGAATTTCAGGATGCATCAAGCGGATTTTTTGTTTCTCCGTTTACCTAAAGTAGGTTCCACCAGAGCCAGTAGAGAGTTTTAGTAGATCGTTCCGATACCTCCGATAGCCCCGATAACGATACTATGCATGCGCAAGGAGGCGGTGGCGGAGTATCGGGTATCGTTATCGGAGTCATGGGAACGATCTACTAAAACTCTCTATTAAAAAGGCCACGCTTCAGTGTAACGACACTTCGGCCGTCTTGAATCTTAACATCATAGTTGCCATTTATCCGAAGTTTTGTCTGAAATCGCGGGAAACAATTTTCCGTCCTCCGGATACGTTAAGACAGTCCGCGACAGAGCAGAAGGCTGACTGCTCAGAAAGCCGCATTTTCGAATTTGTAACGATCGCCAATTTGTAACGATCGCCTCTGCGTCCGATGAAAGTATGATTGTCACTGATTTGCCTCAAAAATTGATTCAACACACTAGTAGGCACTTCTAATCTAGTGACTCAAATTACAAAGATTTTTTTATTATTTTTTTTTTTTTTGCGAGCTTACTGCTGTTTAAAATTTGATCTGGGAGGAGGGGCTCTACTGGAAATACTGAACACGTGATGTCAAACGTTGTCATGAGGCAATTAGGGCTTGGCATTTGATCGAGTAACCTACCGATTAATCGATTAAAGCTTTAATCGCGATTAATTTATGTAACCGGTTATTTGATTATGTGAAATGATTTCATACAAAACTCACGCCTGCAAAAAAGAAAACAATGCGCAATTTGTTTTTTTTTTTTTTTTGGTTTGCCTGTTTGATTTGCAGGTTTAATACAACGTGTGACGTCACCCTACCGGAGTGCGCGTGAAATTTTTGACGCTGGTTTTGGCACCGCTTTAATTTCCCTTTTTCTCAACAGATAGTCTGAATTTGGAAATAATAGATAGCATGCGGGAAAGGGTAAAGCTTGGGTGTCTTGAAAACGTGTTTAGATTAGATAACTATAAAAAAAAAAAAAACTTTTTTTTTCTTTTTTTTTTTTTTTTTTAACACGAGAGAATCGGGAAACGGAGAGCCGTTACTCTAAGCGCACCCCGTGTATGTAATGGGTTCGATCACTCTGTTTCGACCCATTTAGCCCGGGCGAGTTGTACGTGGCGTGCTCTTGGCGGCTTGTCATCATGACTGTTCGTCCTTCTCGAATGTTTTCCCCGTGATGGATTGTGGGAGGGCAAAGCGTGAGGTCTCGGTTGTTTGCAATTGATGGTGCAGGCTATGGCATGTTGGAGCATTTTACTGCGTGTTCAACACGGTGGACTCCGGAAGAGCCCCAAATCCAAGCCATCGCGTGTGACTATAAAGCGTGGCGTAATCGATCATTGCGGTCCATTAAACTGCCAGGTTAATGGTTGCTCTCTCGATTCTCGCAATCTCCTGTTATGTTGATTATCGCGGACACGCAGCTAAAATAGAATAATACGGGTGTTATCATATACAGTATTTAGTTTTGCCGCTTCGTCGTTTCCGGAGATGCGTGGCATCTTTTGAAACGAAGCAAAATAAGGCGTGTTTTTTTATACAGTTAATTATGCCTGTATTTTGTTTTTCGTTAGTTGATTAATTGTCTTGTCGGTTCTGCCTCTGGCGGAACTTCATCGTAGGACGTGCAAAATATTGGTAGGCGAAGTACGCTCAGCTGAAAGGAAACCCGCAGAAAACTCTGTGGAGGGACAGCGCCAAGTTTTGCTATTGCTTTCAAGCAGCGTCGAGAATCTTTTAGGTCGTTTTCTCCGCCTTAAGCCAAGTCGATTAAAGAGTAGAAACGAACGGAAATTTTCTCCTCGAGTCCACGACATAGCTCATAAATCGTTCCCATTCGCCCAGTTAATGGGGAGTTTTACTAGATCGTTTTCAAAGGCTCGCTACCGCTACGGGCGCGCGCTTCAGAGCGTGCATCGAAGTAACAGCGCGAGCTCCCACTTACAGAGGGCGTGGCCGGAAAACACGATCTGCTAAAACGTTCTACTGTCTATCCGTGTAACTGCGTTCGTCTTCCTATCTGGCCTCGCGATAACCTGACCCAGTGAACCCGACTTAGCTCACCGTTATCATAGCAGTACACCACGGTGGCGAGCAGCAGGAGGCTCAGGCAGATGAGGGTCCAGGCTTGCATCTTGGCCGATTTCGAATCACACTCGCCGGATTCGATGCCGACCGCTCTTATACACCGCCGCATCGAAAGGATGCGTGCGGCGTTCACGCTGGGACTGCGTCGTCCCAGCTGCGACTTGCATCGCGACGTCAGTGGGATCCCACACGTGGCCTGCCTCTCACGCGAGGACGCCATCATTGGATTTCAGCACGTGCTTGATCAGGCTGACTGGGATGCACCCGACGACGACACGCGTGCCTCCTCGACTAGTCGAAGGCGTCCCGGTCTCTTTGTGAAGGCTTTCCTGACTTCGAGTCCGAGCGCACGCCATTCGCCTTTCTAGGAACGTGTTTTCGGACCCCCGGTAGAAAACTTTGTTTTAAGTCGCGGGCACACCACTGACGCACGATACAATAGACAGTCTGAAGATACTTTCTAAGGCGCGTTCACATGAATGTATGAAGCTGCTTGGAACATGCTTTGGCGTCCCCTCGGATAATTGTGTTACAGTGTTTTTAGTGAACATCCTGTCTCTTGTATGACGCATATTGTGTGACGGCGGCCTTAACCGCCACGCGACCGAGGATTTCAGACTTCAGTACAAGGGGACGAATTCCTGGCTGGGCCAGTTTGGCATTTCTGGAGGACTGATGCCGTTTGCTTGGCTTGGAGATAATGTTGCGTCGGCGACGGGGGTGGTTCATTTGACGCACGTTGCGTGAAGCGCTTCTAACGGGCGCATTAACTGTAAACTCGTCATTTGCACGAGTACCTGAGCAGAGAACGGACACTAAAGCCACTTGCTCGCACGGGTGCCTTCCTTAAAGGGAGGCTCAAGAGGTTCTTGAAAAATTCTGATCCCATGATTCCGAAAATAACGTTCGTTTTTTTCCCCTAAGATAGAACTAAACGGAAAGCACGAAAAACCTCCGACCACTCGTTACGTCACAAAAGGATTTTTCGGCCGCCAAGCGCTTGTGGCCGTATGGGCAGAGTGTACAATTGCGAGCTTGCCTGTTATATTCCGCCGCGCTGACACCAGTCGTGAGTCTCACCTTTTTTTGAATATAGCGAGAGTGCACTTGCACAGCTTTGATAGACGTTGCAGATGCGCGAGAGTTGAGATTCCGAAAACTCCCTTTATCACATAACGCTCCGGGAAGGAGGCTCTTCAGTGATGTTTTGAAAATTATTTTCAGCAGCCTCCGTGCACCAAATTGAAATATAATCTCAATATTCGTGATCCTGGAGGTCATCAAGACGCTTTAAGTGTTTTTACTCTAATATCCCTTACAAAAAAGTGAATTGACTTTCAATTGAAAGTGTAAAGGACTCACTCAATAGACCGCATTCAGTCTCAATTGAAACTTAATTGACTTTTTCTATTGAGTCGTTATTGATCCGTCCCAGGGTATTGGCCACTGAGTCTTAATTGAATTTTTAGCAATTGCATGTCAGTGGAATTTTGGCAATAGTGTTTCAATAGAACTTTTGCTATTGAGTTTTAATAAAAATATTGCAATTGACTCTCAATTGAATTTTTGCAACGTGCTTCAATAGAATTTATTGCAACTGCGTTTAAAAAAATTGCTCCGGTTGAGAATTGTTTTTATAATTCTTTAAAGCATGCAACATGAAGGAGACAAAGCACATAGAGGAAGCGAACACAAACATCGTAACTAAGCACTCACAACCCCCTAATCGTACTCCCCTTGACTACCCCACCGCCGTATATACACTACATAAGAAAGGTATTCATTTGGCCGGTGACCAACTCGGCATCTACTAAGGTTCCCAGTTTGCTATTTCCTCCTTGGAAGGCTCATAAATGATAAACAGTGTTTCGACGTCATTGGACTCTATCCCTTAGTATAAAAACATTGGTACAAGCAATAATCGTTCGGTGCACACGGGTGCAGTAATCCACAAACGACCAAACTCAATTGCATTCCTAATGAGTAAATTCAAAAGAATACATATGGCATTTCTAATGAGCAAACCGAATTTCATTCTTAATGAGCAATTTCAAAAGAATATATATTCAGATCTTAATGACCAAACTCAATTGCATTCATAATGAGTAAATTCGATAGAATCGATATTGAGTTTCTTATTACCAAACTCAATTGCATTCCTAATGAGTAAATTCAATAGGATCGATATTGAGTTTCTTATGACCAAACTCAATTGCATTCCTAATGAGTAAATTTTATAGAATCAATATTGAGTTTCTTATGACGAAACTCAATTGCCTTCCTAATGAGTAAATTCAATTGAATCGATATTGAGTTCTTAATGACCAAACTCAATTGCATTCCTAATGAGTAAATTCAATAGAATCGACATTGACTTTCTTATGGTAACTCTGTGGCATCCCTAATGAGTAAAATCATTAGAATTGATATTGAGTTTCTAATGATCAAACTCAATTGCATTCCTAATGAGTGAATTCCATAGAATCAAAATTGAGTTTCTAATGATCAAACTCATTAGACATTGAGTTGATATTGAGTTTCAATTGACTCTATAGGAACACAGTAGAAAGTCAATTAAAACTCATTGATAACTTTTGTAAGGGATAGAACTGCTTCTGCTTCCCTTTAAGTTGCTATCTTGGTAACCGGACGATCTGACCACTCGTGGTCTCTATCCGTATTAGGCAGGCGCCTGTGATTGCCAGCTTGCCAAAGTTAACTTTGTGGGCACGCTGCAGGTGTTTATGGCCGCCAAAGGCAACATCACGTTCAGGAAGGGCTTGTGAGCTGCCATTCTAGTTGTCGTTTCGAATTCGCGATCGATTCCCTCGCATGCGAACTGGAAAACTCGTGTGTAGAAGTAAACATTACACAGAACGTGTACCGACCTGGAAAACAAAGACAACCGGAAATCGTCAGGGAATCTGGCGAGTCTGCAGAAGTGAGGGAAAAGTCGGAGGATATCCGCCCCGATCAGCATCGGTCCGGGTGATTGAGCTTTTCTTTATCTGAGCGACTGCACACCACAATTGTGTGGTGTGACACACATTCCTCGCCTACTCGGTCGGCCTGCCAACTCAAATCTCTGCTCGCAAACTATTCGCGTCTCCAGCTCGACGCTCGCCCTCCCGCGGCGGAAACGGGAAGCGCTCTAGTGAGGGTCCCCCGATTCTCCTGCTCAGCGGGCATGGCGGCACTGCTCGCGATCATGGCTCGCGAAATGTCGTTTCCGAATGCAAACAACACTCTTCACTGTCCCAACGTAGTGCTGCAGCCGGTATGAGAGTGTACCTTACTGGAGAGTTTTCGTATTGCGCATAGAAGCAAACGCAAGCGGTGTGCGTTTGCGTTAGAGTTCCGTGCCCCACGTTGTGCGTGCGCCTCATCGCCATGCGCCATCCAAGACCGCGATTTCGGGCTCCGCGCACGCGCAAAGCTAACGCAAACACACAGGGCTTGAGCTCGCTCGATTACGCAATATTAAAACTCACTACTGTTTCACCGGCTTCCAACGCCAACGAAATGTGCTGCAGTGAGCAGACGTGCAAGCAGGTAGGCGTTCCTTCGAGCTGGAACGGCTGAGATTGGCAAAACGACGGCGAGCAAATACAAAAGTAAATAAATGTTATGAAAAAATTAGTAATTAAAAAATGCTTTTTCTTTTAACCTTTGGGCATTTGGTCTGGAAGTATATTGGCGGCGACTTTGGACGTTTCGCCGATTGTCAAAAGTCGCGACTTTGATAGCAAAATATACTTTACCCACAATTCATGTAATTTTATATGGATTTCTTACATTAGCTAGAATGTTTTCATTGATTTTAGACTATTTTTATTTTATTTGTAATTAAAATGCAGCAATTGGAACCAGTGATGATAATTAGCACAGTTTTCATTGTCGTATTTCGCGCGTTTAAAATTAGATCATAAGCAACAAATTATATTAGAGGTTGAAGAATTACTTATTCAAATATGTGAATTTTAATATTATTATTAGTAATACAAATCGCGGCAATGTATGCCTATAATCAACGCCAAGATCACGAGAATACTCTTTTTAACCATAATAGTCTTTCCAGAAAGGTATAATTTTGTTTTCTTTTTAGCATATGAAAACCTCTGACATAGTTATCAAGATAGACAAACAGTTAAACGCTGGATGTAACATGAAGTCCTACGCGTCACGCGGTGCTATAAAAACACACACACACACTTCAGCTGACTGACTCGGATTCCGTCTTGGGTTGTTGCAGTGAGAGCAGCGTTTATTAGTTTATGCGTTTCGTGGACATATTGTAAAAATTGGAATTATTCACTTATTCTTGTGCTGGGATACTTGTCATTATTTCCCATGACAATTATCTCAGCGAGAAAAAGGCAGCGAGAACGCACAGATATCAGCACTCATTTCTTCAACAACTACGAATATCAGCCTGGATCGAACAGTACGTCACAAAATAAAGTTTCCGCGAACAACTTTTCTAAGTAAATAATAACGATATGAGACACATCTTGAGTCATGAAAGAATTCGAAATTAAGACCTCTGTCCAGAAATTAAATCCAAAATAGAGGTAAGTTTCGGTTTCGCTCCAAACTTAAAACGCGCATCCTTCCGTAATTAATACGCTAAACACCGTTCTTGTTTTCAGATTAAAGAGGTGACCTGCGCTCATGAAACATTAGCTTCCTCGTATTACCAGAAATAATTTATGTCGCTCAGTGAAGCCAGCACACTAGACAGGCTCAACAGCGGCACGCATCTCTGACCCTCACTAAACCCGCCATCTTGGAAAATGAGTGGCGCCACCTATAGTTAGTTGGAGTCGCGAATACACCAACTCAACTCTCCTACGTCACGCCGCGGTGGTGGCGCGTCGGACGCACTTCCGGTCTGGGGTGGTGGGCAGAAGTCGCTGTGTGAGACATGCATTCTTGTGTTCTTTTCGGAGAAACCAGACAAAAAACCTGCGTTCTCGTCAAAATGCTGCGACGGCGGCTGTGCCAAAAGAGTCTGGAAAGGTTTGAGATCAGTTTTACTGTGTTTCTGCCCGCTCCGTTCGTCCGAGTACGTGGACAGTAGCCGTGAAAAGGGTAAACCAGACGCTGTCGAACTACGATTGCTTGTGCGGGCAACACTTTGTGGTCGCCAGATGTATTTGTTTTGTTCCAACATGAACGAGAGAAAACCGCCAAGTTGTCCGGGCCCCTCGCGGGTTCAGTGCGTCTTCAAATTCACACGGCCGCCTGATCGTTCGAACTTTCGTCTGCTCTTTCGAACTTGTCTGCTTTTTGTCGTCTGCTCGTTCAAACAAAAGCGGCCCGTAGACCAAACTTTGACCCGGTGATTGCAATAAGAAATAATTGCAGGCCTCAAACGACTTAAGTAGGCTCGGTGTAAACAGTACATACAAGATGTTGATCATTAGTACCAGTGGCCATCACCGACTTGTTTCGCTTGGTCTGTTTCCGCTTCAGAATTTCACTATCGACGTCGATCATCGCCGCTACCTTCTACACTTTTGCAGCACGAGTGACGTCGCGACCTAAAATATCTGGAAGATTCTCATCGTGGTTTTGGCGTCCATTCTGTGGCGTTCACGCTAATGAATCGCCACACGTCAAATTATTTACGCAAAGTTTAGTGGTGTAACGAGCCTTGATAGTTTCGCTCAGGCGATTAAAGTGGTAAGACATTGCTATGGGGCGTAGATTTGACAAATCCAACGCGAAAAAGAGTATGCAGACTCACACAGACGCCTACAACGTAACATTCCAAAGGTTTGTGGACGCGGGACGCGGTGCTTCTTGCCCGGATTCCATTTCGCATGCGTTCGAACTGTCGTCTGCTCTTTCAAACTTAACGTTGACCCGGTGATTGCGATAAGAACTAAGTGCAGGCCTCAAAACACTTTTGAAGGTTGGTTGGGGTAAGTAGACTAAGTGTAAACAGTAGACACAAGATGTTGATCATTGTTACCAGTGGCCATCACCGATTTGTAATGCCCGATTCTACTTGCGGTTTTAAGTATCGAAGTCCACCATCTCAGCTAGAATCCACGCCTTTGCAGCCAGAGCGACGTCGCGACTGAAAATAGCGAGCAGAATCTCATCGTGGGAGTCAGGCTTTAGCGCCCATTCTGCGGCGTCCACGTGAAATGAATCGCCGCAAGTCATATTATTCACGCAAAGTTTTGTCTCGTTAATTTTGCTGAAGCCGCTCAAGTAGTCAGACATTGTTAGGAGGGCGTAAAATCAACAATTCCAACGCAAAAAAGAGCACGGGGACTCCCACCGAGGCCGAAAACAACGCAATGCAATGGTTTGTTTATGGGCGACGGCGGGCTTCTTGCCCACCGTCCACCGCGCATGCGCGGCGCCGGTGGCGTCCACTAGGGGCGTTCCGGTTTGTTTGTAAACATGAGTTGGTGTATACACCACCTCATGTTTACAAACAAACCGGAGCGCCCCTAGCGGACGCCACCGGCGCCACGCATGCGCGGTGGGCGGTGGGCAAGAAGCTCGCCGTCGCCCATAAACAAACCATTAAATTGCGTTGTTGTCGGCGTCGGTGTGAGTCCCCGTGCTCTTTTTCGCGTTGGAATTGTTGATTCTACATCCTCCTAACAATGTTTGACTACTTGAGCGGCTTCAGCAAAATTAACGAGGCTCGTTACACCGCAAAACTTTGCGTGAATAATGTGACGTGCGGCGATTCATTTCACGTGGACGCCGCAGAATGGGCGCTAAAGCCTAACTGCCACGTTGAGTTTCCTCTCGCTATTTTCAGTGGCGAAGTCGCTCGGGCTGCAAAAGCGTGACCGTAGCTGAGATGGTGGACGTCGTTACTAAAAACCGCAAGTGGAATCGGGCATTACAAGTCGGTGATGGCCACTGGTAACAACATCCTCTTGTATCTACTGTTTACACTTAACCCACGTACCCCAACCAACCTTCAAAAGTGTTTTGAGGCCTGCACTTACTTCTTATCGCAATTACCGGGTCAGCGTTTCGTTTACGGGCCGCTGTCGTTTGAACGAGCTGACGACAAAAGCAGACAAGTTTGAAAGAGCAGACGACAGTTCAAACGGATGCGCAAGGGAGTGCGGGCAAGAAGCACCGCGTCCCGTGTCAACAAACCATTGGAATGTCACGTTGTCGGCGTCTGTGTGAGTCTGCATACTCCTTTTCGCGTTGGAATTGTCGATTTTACGTCCTCATATAGCAATACCTTACCACTTTAATCGCCTGAGCGAAATTATCAAGGTTCGTTACGCCGCTAAACATTGCGTAAAACATTTGACGTGCGGCGATTCATTCGCGTGAACGCCGCAGAATGGACGCCAAAACCATGAGATTCTTCTAGCTATTTGCGGTCGCAACGTCGCTCGTGCATGCTGCAAAAGTGTAGAAGGTAGCGGCGATGATCGACGTCGATACTGAAAATCGGAACCGGGAACAGACCAAGCGTAACAAGTCGGTGATGGCCACTGGTACCTATGATCAACATCTTGTATCTACTGTTTACACCGAGCCAACTTAAGTCTTTTGAGGCCTGCAATTACATCTTATTGCAATCACCGGGTCAGAGTTTGGTCTACGGGCCGCTTTTGTTTGAACGAGCGGACGACAAAAAGCAGACAAGTTCGAAAGAGCAGACGATCAGGTGGCCGTGTGAATTTGAAGACGCACTGAACCCGCGGGTGGTCCGGACAACTTGGCGGTATTGTCTCGTTCATGTTGAAACAAAACTAATACATCTGGCGACCACAAAGTGTTGCCCGTACAAGCAATCGTAGTTCGACAGCGTCTGGTTTGCCCTTGTCACGGCTACTATCCACGTTCTCGGACGAACGGAGGGAACAGAAACACGTGAAAACTGATCTTCGAACCTTTCCAGACTCTCTTGGTACAGCCCCCGTCGCAGCATTTCGACAAGAAGGCAGGTTTTTTGTCTGGTTTCAACCAAAAGAACGCGGGAATGCATGTCTCGCACCACGACTTCTGCCCACCACCCCAGACCGGAAGTGCGACCGACGCGCCACCACCGCGGCGTGACGTAGGAGAGTTGAGTTGGTGTATAGGGTCTTGGCAGAACTGCATTCGCATTCTTTTGAAACGCGCGTGCCAAGGCACATTTCTTTCACTTGCATTTCGCTTGCACTATAATACAGTAATACATTCGCCCAGTGATCTACTTTAAACGAGACATTTATTCGGAGAAAAAAAATATCAAAGAATAAATAGACATTTAAGGTAGTATAATCCGGCTAGGCCACCGCCCTGTTTGGCGTCAGATATTCCAGTGCTTTCCAGATAAAAATTGCAGTTCAGGTATGTCTTCTTAGGGTCGATCAGAAAGTTTCGATAAAGTAGTCGGGAGAAACCTGAAAAAATCGGGGAATTTGAAAACGTCACTTCAACAGAGAGCCTGGTTACATAACTCGTACACTTGCTAACTGGATCATGTTTCTTAGCACTTTCCAGAGAAGGTGTAATTTTTCGAAGGTCTCTATTGCTTTTTGTGAAACTCTGCAGTAGTGCCGAGATCACTCCGCCGATGACGGAAATTACAGCCCAAGAATGCACATGCTGGACTCTTTGGGAACTGAGGTTATGCACTCGCAAAGCACGCGAACATTGCAGTGAACGCGCGACCAAAGGCGTTTTTCTGGAGGGGTGACGCCTCAAATATCCGTTTACTCAAGATAGCAGTACAACGAGAGACTGAACTAGAGCAGTAACGCGATCTGGTCTGTTTTGTTGGCCGTGTTTCGGCGGTCCTTCGAATTGCACCCCGTGAAAATGGTTTTCGAAA
Source organism: Ixodes scapularis (assembly GCF_016920785.2). NCBI lineage: Eukaryota > Metazoa > Arthropoda > Arachnida > Ixodida > Ixodidae > Ixodes > Ixodes scapularis. The sequence goes on along the minus strand of NW_024609835.1, from coordinate 36,620,702 downwards.
TTGATATCTGTTTCCGACCGTTTCTTTTATTTTCTCCGTTCCTCTTTAACGGGCAGTCGTAAAATGGAACGAGTGCCAGTTAACGGCATTTTTACGTTTTTTTTTTCCTCCCTCTATTCTCCGCTCGTAAGTGTGGGCCGCTGCAGAGACCGATTACATTGTGTTCGTTTCAGCCTGCATTTTACTGCGAGCGAGACCGAGAAGATTGGTTTCACGTCGACGGACACATGAATATGCGCAGCCATTATGGTTCATTCAAAGCAACTACCTTCCGGCGGAGACCGCTTTCTCTTCGCCCTGCAGTCTGGTGAACCGGATGCATTGTGTTTCGAAGGTTCGGCAGATTGTACGCTAATTTTTCTACTCGTCAGGATTTTTTTATTTTATTTATTTATTTATTTATTGAGGGGGAGAGTTCATTAGTTTAAGTGTTATTGCAACTTTCGCTTCGTGTTTGGCTGTAGCTTCGGTTCATTGAAGAACAAACATTGGCGTGAAATTATACTCGGACGATTACAGGGACGTATCATCGATTCTAAACGTGTCTATATACATTTGTTTTTAAGGTGCATCAAAGATTTTGTCAAGAAAAAAAAAATGCGGTTTGTTTTCGGAGGCGTCCGGCGCGAGCCCACAGGTGAGTTCCGGGTAACGACGACCAGCGCAAGCGCTCATAAGAGGAAAGCGGTTTTCAGAGCGATAATGGTCGGCGCCTTTGGTCGTGGGGCTCCTGTAAGCTTTGGCGCGACCGCTTTTCGTTTGTTTTCTTTCGGAGGTAGGGATTGCCTTCGCCAGGCCCCTTGCACCGGCTGGATGCAGGTATCTAGTTACATTACCGAGCGCGCCCGCCGTGCTGGCGCGGCACAAGGGAGGTGTCTTGTGATGCTTGCGCACGGCGCCAATGCCTGAACACCTTTCCAAAAAATGCTCCTAGGCCGCCGCCATGTTGCTGATGCTGATGCGGCTGGTGCGACTCTCGCGCCCTCTATCAGCTAGAAGTTTTCTGCCACTCTCTGGGACTGTGAAGACCCGCTCAGCGCGATTCTCTACATGCATTTTAGCCGTTTTGCATTCGACGTTTTCTCGCTCTCTTGAAAGTTTCCACTTCATTTTTTTATGCGTGCTGCCTACCCTTCTTGTGTTATCTTCCATTGTGAGAAATAAGGCTGGTAAGTGCCTGTCATTCGAGCTTTTCTGCTCGACATTCACGGGAAACGAAGCAGGTGAAGGACGTCGAACGACCCTCGACGCGATTTTGCGAACATTGTTCTCCCCCCTCCCAGAGATAATCCGCGTAGAATCCTCAGTCATCTCCAAAAATAGTTGCCCGGGTTGGGGTGAGAAACGGGTCAGTCGCGTTTGTTTCTTTGCCTTGGTGCGGTTGTGAAAAAAAGGAAGCTCTCCCCGAAACGTGCCCCAAACGAAGTCATCTCGGATTCCGTCCGATCGTCAAGATGTGACTGTCGTCGACTGTGACTGTGTTATTTGAGATCTTTCTCAAATAAATTATTTTCGGATAACGCTGCATCGTGTGGTACGTACGATATATTGTTCGAATGTGAACACTTCCTCAACTGTATGTCCGTGTCCTGTCCATCGGTAAACACGTTATTTGTGAGCGTGAAAAATGCATGCCTTTCAGCCGTCTTCTGTTGCAATTTATTTTTGACAGCAAAGCGCTTTGTCGCTTCACATGCGGCGAATCCCGCGGCGTCGTCAAAACTGATCGTAAGAAAAAAACAAATAACTAGAACTATACATTCCAGTCGCACTCGTTCTGTCGCGCGCGTACCCAACAAAAACAGTTTACAGTTTTTTTTTTTTTTTTTTTTTTTTGTGTGACACAATGCTTTCTCAATGCCCTCGGGAAAATACATGTACAATGAAACACAAAATATTGCGGGAAAAAACGAGAATTTAGCCGCCAGCAGCGTTTGAAACTGCGCCTACGCAGGCTGCGCCTATTGAAATCACAGTCCGCTCGGTTAGGGTTAGGAGGGACGCCGGTGAGAGTCTAGCCTCAAACTCGGTGACTGGGCTCGAAAACGGATTGTGGTCCCAGGGGTCGAGTGTTTTTTGGAAAGGTGTATTGCTCATTCGTGAGGCAAGGACGTCGAACTTGAGACCCGACGTCAGAATCAAAGTCAGCATTAGGTGACGTCAAATATAACGGACCATGTTAGAGAAATAGGATGTCAGCTTCAAGCGTTGTTTGCTAGGCGTTTTATTTTCTAAAGAGAGCTGCCCCAATGCCGGGCTATTTAAGAATTGGGTATCCCCAGCGGCGGCTTCATTGTCTGTAGCTAAGCATCGAGTAGCCGCGGAGAGGCTGCGCGGGGCGTCCAGGAAGTATCCTTCTTGAATCTTGATTAGTAAAGCTTGCTGTATGTTTACGTTCCTTGTGCTTTAAGTGTTATTCTCTCCATCATCAACCGACTTGACCTCACCATCAAAAGCGAAGTCACCGGGAGTCCGCGGCACATCACTAAGAAAAGGACGACCATCAACGTTTACTCTCCAACGTTAGAGTCAAGGGTGCGAAAGGTGCGAGGGTAGGGACAAGGCAGATCAGAACGTCGCAGCACATGCCTCGCCAAAATCAGTTTTGCTATCGACGTTTCTAGCTGGAAGTCTGTCTACTTTGAAGTGTGTTACCAGTGCACGGTACAGCAATCGAAGTACTTTAATATAAAGCAGATAACTTCATTTACTGAAGAAAACAATATCCTAAGTACCCACCAGCATGGTTTCCGATCCTTCTTATAGATAGTCACGCAATTAATTGAAAAGCTGCACGGTCTTTTCTTTTCTGTTATTAATCCCATGAGTCATATTGATGCAGTTATTATTATAATTATTTTAGATTTCTCGAAAGCATTTGACAGTTTCCCACAATAAGCTTCTTTTTAAACTAAGACCTTAGACGACGGCCAAGTTGCAAGATTAAAGACTACCTGACCGGGGTCGGTGTCAGTATGTAGGTACTGAGATTATTTAAACCAACAAACATGTGTGTTTCGGCGTCCCTCAAGGCTCGGTACTTTCTCTGCTTCTTTTCCTGCTGTATATTAAGGACAAAACAAAAGACAGATGCAAACATCAAACCGCTTGCTGACGACTGTATAATCGATTATGAAATAACTAATCCGTCAGAACAGATAAGTCTCCAAACCGCATTAAATAAGGTCTCAGAAAGGTGCAACCACGGGCAAATGCCTATTAATACAGATAAAAACGTTGCCATGTCAACAAATACAAAAACCAATAAACTCAACTAATCGCACGAGATCGGTGGCAGAATTAGATATAGCGTCCCAGGGGCGATCGAGTGGCCGTGGTCCCGGAATGCAAGCACTCGGGGTTATTATTTACAAGATATCCTAACTATACTCCGTTTCACCTTATGTTGTACCGCAGCGAAGGCTGGAAGCGCGAGCTCATAGCGTTGACAGCTGCCCTTACTGCACGAGAGCTTGTGCCGCCGAGATCTGCCCCAGAGAAAGGAGCTCGCGCTTACAGCATTTCCTGCGGTACAACATAAGGTGAAACAGAGTATAGACCATGCACATCAATACCATCGCGCCTATACAACCGTAATCCGGCCCTTGCTTGAATACGCTAGCCCTGTCTGGTTTCCCTTCTCGAAAATGAACAAGAGATTGCTGTCAGGCTCATATGTTATAACCAATAAATTCAGCGTGCATGCCACAAATAATAAATAACATGACAAAGATAGAAAAGCGAGGTACCTTATTCCAAACGGCATGCATGCAATCAACTTGTTCAAGCCCTAAGAAATTATTCGAAGAATTCCAGCCCAGAAATAATTGCTTCAAAATTTTGTTCGAGGAATGGAACAGTCTGCCCCAACTGGTTATTCCTGCTAGCTCGCTCCCCATTTCGGTCAACGATGTTGGAGTAATTTTAAAGTAACAACGCCATTGTTCGCTTATTTCTATCTTGTCACGGTTATTATGCGTCTCCGTTTGCAACCCTTCAAAAATTCTCAAATGAGGGTATGCTAAGGGTCGAAAACGACTCACGATAGTTTACACATAGGGCTCGCTTATTTTTCTCGTAGTATTGTTTCATGTCGGACGTGGATCCTGTAATCAGGCTGGGTCTCGGCCTTCTGTTCCGTACAAAGGGGGGTCGTTTTCATAAGTACCTTCGCGTTCGCAACAATCCAACGAGCCGAGCGTAATAGCAGAAAAAAAAAGGGGGGGGGGGGGGGGGGGGCACCAGGGGTTCTAATTTGGAAATAAAAGTCGGCGAGGGATTCGACCGCCGTGATTGGCCGGCCAAAAAGATCAAGCGTGGCGCCGGCCAATCGCGGCCGCCGAGTTCCTCGCCGACCTTTTCGCAAAGTGTCCAGATAAGAGCCCCTGCAGTGGTCTCGTAGCTGGACTGTACGGTAGAACATCACACATCGTGCCGCGTGGATGTTTCCGTCGAACTCGCTACATTATGAAAATCATCGTTCATCCTTAAGCCGCCGTCACACCGCTCGTACCGTCGCACAATAGAAACGATGAGTCATGCCTAAAGCATATTCGAAGCATCTTTGATTCATACATGTCTTCCAACATGTCGGCAGACTGCTTGTATGACCAATGGGAGGGGACCGTTGTACAAGAAGGAAACACGCCCGAGACAGTGACCGCAGACTGTCTTTTGTATAATGTATTATACCCGAGTCCCACTAGAGCGACACACAGAAGCAAGCGACAGCGACAAGCTGTCGAGCGACACACGCATCATGCTCGCGATGGTACCTTTGGCAGGCGTTGATTCGTTCGGTGCTCGTGAAGTAAGCACGAGCGATTGCGAGCCTGCCAAAAATACACTCGCCTGCATGATGCTCGTGTTTGAGCATAGCGTCCTTTATTCTACGAGGCCTGTCAAGTCGCGCAAGACTCTGGTTTGAGGCTTGTCGCTGTCGTTTGTTTCTGTTTGTTGCTCTATAGTGGGACTCGGGCATTAGCCTCGCGCGGTGTTTCGAAAGCCGGCACCACCACGCGTGCTCCGACGACGTGTGCGTATCGCGCGGCCATGCGAGTGCCAGTTTTTTTGGCGTGGACGACGCAGAGGCGGCGACACTCCCTGTGGACGTGACCGAATATCTTGGCGCCCGCCGCGTACTCGCCCGCCTTGTATATCTGCGCCGCCGCGGCGCTGACAAAAACGTCCCGTGATACACGAACCTGCTCATGCGCGCACACGCGCGCGACAGCTCGACAGAAAAGGCCGGCTCGCGTCTGGACTCTCTTCCCGAAATCCCTCACCCACGCCAAGCCGCGCGTTCGTTTGTTTTGCCCGCGTCGCGCGCCTTTTCCCCAAAGAGGGAAAGGGCGTCGCCATCCCTCAAACCCGTCGCCCCCTCCCCCGTTCTCCTTCGGTTCCTTACTCCAAAAGAAGATCCCTTTTCATTTTTTTTCTTTGTCTGTCACACGTACGAGCCGTCAAGGCAGACTTCACTGCCTTACGAAACTCGAAGCCAAGTGAATTTTTATTCACGTCGGAACTGCGCCGCCGTCTTTTCTCTCCCAAGATGGTGGCGAAGGACTCAAAAGGAAGCAGCTTTTATAATGCATACGCAGCTCGGACGTATAGAGCGGGAGAAGAAGCCCCCGTCATATTTATCCCGGTCGTCCCCAATTCTGGCTGTTTGTCTCGAACGGCACCGAGAATGTAATAGCGAGGCGCGCCGTCGCAGCTGTGCCCCGGGCCGCGCACACTCCCCCCTCTCTCCCCGTCCTCCGTGTGCGACGGTGTGTAAATGGGAGCCCCCGGCTGCTGAGATTGTGTCTCTTTGTCGGGCGTGTGTCTGTATGTGTTGGTGGAGCTGCTTTGTGATACAGAGCCACTTTCAAGCCGGGAATTTCTCCCATAGAAGGCTACGGTTCTGCTCGAAATTCCCCGTCGAGTTTATGTGTACTTAATCAATTTCGGTGCACTTTCGGCGCGCGCTTTGTGAACTGCGCGGAATTTCTGCGCGGGAACCTCCGCTTTGACTCTGCTCTATTTATGCATGCGACGACAGTGTTCTTCACTTAAGGCGGTTTTGTTCGGGCGTTCGCAAATATCTAACGAACTGGGAACATTTCGTTTGTTACCGGGCTCAGTTCAGGCTAAGTTAATACTGTACATTTTGTTTGTCGCGGCGCCGTTTCACTAAACGTATGCGTGCACAAAAGTGAGTTTACAAAATGTGGGAAGTTATACAAACATTAAAAAGAACGTGTACTAGAGAAAGCGTATGTATTCGTCGCAAATTGTTATCTAACGAAATACTTGTGTCTAGCTGTTCGTCCTGCGTCTTGCGGGAATAATGTGCGGACTAGGCGACTGGTAATAAAGCAATCACTGCGGTTGTTGTTTCTGTTGTATTTTTAAGTACATAAGTGTGTAGCGTAAATATCCTCCCATGTCGGGGAAAGACTAACGCGGGTGTGGAATGAATACATACATACACACACAGAGAAAGAGCATATCTACCCGGTGTGCTCAATTCATAATTCTTACAGCTGCTAAAACTTGCCTACAGACAACGGTACGGTGATTGCGAATAAACTTTATTATGCGGTCGTGTATTACTTGAGGAGTCCAGATTCACTGCTGCCCCTTGCCGTTCGATTTCCGCCTTGTTATTGTGATTTTTGTGTTTGCTTCGTTGATGATTTTTGTTTCGGGTGATGACTGACGTGTTTGTTTTCTCCTTTTTTTATGCGCAGGTAAGAAGTGGCGTACTGTGGACTATCAACGCACCGCTTCCTCCCAGCGGGACCACGTGCACCGTTGCCGTCACGGTAGCGTCAACAGCACATTACGTACCGCTCATTGCCTCAGTGCGTCTAGATTGCACTGTGATTCACCGTGCTGTGATTGAAGAGTCTCGTCGTCTGCCACTTGCTGGGGCTCTTGTCGTTTCCACAACAGACTGGTGTCCCCCTTCCATGGCTGGAACGGGATGGTTTTGAGCGTGTTTCGGCTATCTGAGAAGGCGTGCCTACAGGGAACCACCTTTAAAAGGCTTTAAAAGATAAAAGCGATGTTCTCGTATATGCGAGAACGGGCTGTTGCTATGGCGATAGCGGCTTCGGCAACACGAGCAACCAATCGGAGAGCTCGGCATTGTTCGGAGCACGTGGATACTGAATAAGAACAAACGCAGGCGGCCTTTCGGCCTTTCCAACGATGCTTGTCTGGGGATCGTGTCCGTGCAGTGAAGTATCGGCGCTACCACGATTTATACGGGCCAGAATGCCGAGGTCGGGCTAATCGCCTTCGTCGACTGATACGAACTCGATCGCTACAAAGTCAACCCAACTCTCATGGTTGCGAAAAGAAGACGGCCCGCGCCGCACGTTCGCAAAGTGGTGCTGATGGAAACAAATCACCACGGTGTTTTTTCGCGGCTTCGCGGATGCAGGAGCGAGCCGACGTCCAGAGAGAGATACGTTTGCACGACGAGAATGTCAGCCTTAAAGCCGCGTAAATACCTGTTCACACTGGAAGCGAACACGCGAGTGTTTAATTGATGCGCTGGAACCGCGCTGTTGGACCGCGTTTTGGTAAGCGCTTCGGAACCGATATTTTTCGATTGCAACTCGATGCTGACGTGGCCCTCGACATTGGAGGGTTGGACCGGCATCGCGTAGCTCTAACGAGCTGCTCTAGCTTGACAGTGTTGTTATCCCGTCGAGTCATCATAAAGATAGCACACTAACAACAAAGCGTACCATATGCTGCGAAAGTAATTCATACGGCGTTTATTAGAGCTCTATATCACACAAAACAAAGAGATAGAAGCGGCAAGAGCCGTCTCTTTTCGACGAGAATTCTCGCCACCGCTGCCTCTGAAAACAAGGCGATGACAGGTGGAAAAAACTGACTTCCTTAACTGAAAATTGGTAGCAGGGCTGTTCGTCACATAATGGCAATTCGTCACAGGGCACTTCGTCAATATGACAATTGTCGAACTATTAACAAATATTTGTTGTTTTTGTAGTATTTCGTGATGTTTATAGAGCATATACTTTTTGCAAGAGAGCACAATTACCAGTGAGCCCCTTCTTTGATTTGATTATTTTTTTTCTAGACGTTGGCCCCCCCCCCCCCCCCCCCCCTTCGTTTCCACTTATCTTCCTCCCGTTTAGGAAATCAGACTTTTGCTAATTTCTACTAGATATTGCCTAATTATACGTCTTGTCCACCAGAATCTTGGCACCCCTGTCAGTCACTAATGAAAAAAATGGGCGGCAAATTGCTAGGCAGTTGTGGGGTATTATGTGAAATGTTTCGGCCGTGCATGAGCAATCTCTACGTGTCGCTCACGTGAACGATTCTTTCCGTGTCGCGCATATGCCATATGTGTTGCGCATGCGCGCTTTGTGTCGAGCACGTGGACGAGCTACATTCCCTCCGTGTCGCGCATGCGAAGTGTCTGTGTCGCTCTCCTAAAAGTTCTACCTTCTATGCTTCCAAGGTAAAATAAAATGCTTACCAACTTAAAAAAGAATCAATAAACTAAACTTTCTAAAGGGAATAGCTGAATAACAAAAGGGACCGAACGCTAAAAATCTAGTAGGCGGGCAGCACGATCTTCAAACATTATCTCCGGTTTTTTGACAAGTTGTCCCAGGGACGAATCGCCCTATGACGAATTGACATATGTGACGATAAAGCTTTCCTACGAGTTGCCCTATTACGAATTGTCTTTCGACGAACGGCCCGTATCCCCTCTTTCCGGTTATCTGGATCCAGCGTTCATCTCCGTCGTGGTCGGTTTCGACTTTCGAGTACTTCTTTCTTGCTGCTTGATGTCGGGGAGCGCGTGAAGAGCCCATAGAAAAATAAATGTCCATTGGTCGTCGCGACGAGTGACTGAGCGACGCTGTCGGCCATGCTTATTTGATCGTAAAAGAAGTGCGTAAGACACTTCTGCAGCTGTGGTAGGATGCTGGCGTAACTGACGCAAAACTTACGAACGTTTGGCTTGGTGAATACGTTTCGTCGTAGCATAGCACTTTTTTGGCGTAAGACCGTTTCGTGAATCCTGCCTCAACGAGACTCCCGCCTCCTTTGGGGCCCCGAACGCAGTTGTTTGTCGCATCCGCGGACCCCACTTTTTTTCCGTGTTGTTGGCCAATGAATGTGTACCTCGCCGCTCTTGCCGGTCGCGATTGCTGTTGAAGCTCTATTGCTTATCGACGGGCGAGCCGGGAGAAGGGGCCGAACAAGGCGTAGTCCCCCCCTCGGGGACCGGACGGATGGCGCTCCCAGAGATTGGCCCGTTCCGGCGCTGTTTGCGGACTGCGGCCTCTTTGGATCGGGCAGACACCGCCCCACTATACCGTCTCGCTCTGTATAACGCTGCTCTGGATCTGTTTGCCCCTGGCTGTGGACGGTTGTCGGAGGTCTGAACGAGAGATCACGACATCCGTGCGCTCTCGATCGCGTGGTTCGGTTATCCTTGGCGCTATGGACTATCGGGGATGTCGAGATCTTTTGAGTCGGTCATTGCTGAATGAGGAGTGATAAAACGGAAAGAAAATCGTTGAGTACGAAAAGACTCGAAAATATGTCTGGGCGAGTTTGCTTTTCTTTCTTCTTTTTATAATGCTCCTTTGTGCGTTTTTTCAAAGCGTAGCCTGCTAAAATCACCTTATACCCGGAACGACTCCTTTTTCTTCGTGATGCTGATTTGCGCATTTTAGAGCTCAGGTCTTAGGCGTTCGTTCCCGCGTTTCGCGGCGTCTCCGCTAAATTTAGCGAATAAATTGAATTCGTGTGTAAGTCTGTGACATCCATTAATGCAACTCTGCGCATTCAGTTTCTCCGATAAATTTAAGCGGTAAAACTGACCTCACATGACCTCAACATCAATGCCGTTTCCCTGCTAAATTTAGCAGGGAATTGAATTGGTGTTGTAGTCACGTGACGTCAATTTTCCCGGTAAATCTAGTGGAGAAACTTAATTTCCTCGTAGGTGACGTGACACGAAGTCGTGTGACGTATTTTCCCCGCTAAATTTAGCGAGGAAACTGTATTGGTCTTGAGGTCACGTGGCGTCGATTTTCCAGCTAAATGTTGCGGGGAAACTGTGGTAGGAGGGGAGGGTACGGAAGACCCTCCACTTTTCCTCCTCTAAACCTTCCCTTCCTCCTTTGTACCCTCCCCTTCTCCTCCTGCGTACCCTCCCTTCACGCTATATCCAAAAATCGAAATACCTCAGGGGCTGCGCTCTAATTTCGCATTAGAGATTTGTAAATGTCTCTCAATATGTTTTTAAAGCATAGCCAGCTAAAACCCTGTTAAACCCAAAACGACTTTTCTTTTTCTTTTTTTTTTTTTGCCGTTTAGATTGCGCTATGTTTAAAGGAATAAATGTAGCTTAGTTTTATCAAATTGATGCCTTCTACCTTGGACTGTCGACTGTCGTTGTTATGGTTTGTCACACTAAATTCGTAAAATTAACTTTTTTGCTCCACTGCGATTGCCCCCTCAGACTGGAGAAGACACACCTCTTGGGTCTGTTCGCTCAGATGGACGGTTCTAGAAATCCACAGAAAGGAATTATGAGACTCCACCGAAAATTAAATCTTGTTCGCATGTAAAAATGAGTGTACAGGTCCCGTCTAATGGTGAATTCCACTCGTAGATCTGGAGCGCTTTCCAAAATCCGGGAGGGAGGCAAAATTCCGCTCCGTGGGACCCGATCTGAATCGACGAGGGGAAGATAAACTTGCATTTTTGGAGCGACCTCCCCTAAACCCCTTCCCACCCCTTCTCCCTCCGCCGTACAAAATGGCCGCTGCTCAAACTTGACCAGTCCCACCGACGCCTCAGCCGGCTAATCTTTCCGACGACCAGTGACGACTGTCACTGCTTAGCTGCAGAAATAACACGCGACACAGACCGGGCGAAATTATACGTACCACGGCGCCCATGTCACAAATAACGAAGACGTCCGCGTTCGGCACCGTCACATACCTTTCGGCCGCCTCAAAGCGGCGGGGCACGGACAGCGATTGCCAGCGGTGGAGTTCATTTGTAGTACGGCTTTAATAAACATAGAGGTAACAAACCATCACTTGCGCGGTCGTTGCCTAACCACTTCTTGCTTTATTTCACGGGAAAACGCCGACGGAATGCAGTGCAAAAAGGTAATCACTGGCTGCAGAATGAATAGGCCTAACCTTGCGTCTGCCTCCGGCTTTTCTGTCGTTCCTTTTCTCGTTCTTCATCTCGCGATCACAGAGTCAGCGCTTACGATTTGCCACGCTCCACATTCCCGGCTTTTTATCCCTGATCTACGCGAAGTAGAAGCGTTCGAGCCGTCACAATCCAGAGTAAACAACCGACGCACCCGAACAGATCCAACTCCACGACCCGACCGCCGCCGGCCCGCCGATCTCTCCAACCTCGCCGCGCATGCGCACCGCCGATTTAGACGGAAATCACGTGGGCCGCTCTGTCAACTTCCGGAGAGATCTGTGAAACCCGTGAAACCCCGCAGAGCAAGTTCGGTGGAGTTTGGGGCGCTCCGTGGAGCGGGCGCTGCCAGAGATCTACGAACGGAAGATGACCAACTTGAGCCAGATCTGCGAGCGGAATATGCGCGCTCCAAATGGAGCGCTTTTGGAGCGCTCGAGATCTGCGAGCGGAATTCACCATAAGTAAAACGGAGCGCCGGAGCGGCGACCGAACTGCGTCGCCGTGCTATCTAGCAGCGCCGGCTGGAACTGATAGGCTGCATCTGCGCATGCGAACGTGCCTTCTGCTAGGGCCTCTGTTTTCTTCTTCCAACCCACACATTATCGGTGGTTCAAGCTGCGCAACGATCTTCCTAAAATCGACACCTGATAGCACAAGGGGCGGTGCTCATCCACAACACTGGCCCTTTCCCACTTTCCCTCGCGTTATCTCTCCGTGCGAGCCGAACACCTAGTGGTGTTTATCGGAATAGCGTTTGGCAGCTCGAGACGCCAGTAATGCGAGGATCAAACGAGAAAGACGGAGGACAGCGCGAACGGCACGCGAGCATGCGCAGACGGCACCTATCAGTTGCAGCCGGCGCTGCAAGATAGCGCGGCAATGCAGTTCGGTCGACGCTCCAGCGCTCCGTTTTATTTTGAGGGGACCTGTACCTCGTACTCTCCGGGACGTAATGAATAATAATAATAATAATAATAATAATAATAATAATAATAATAATAATAATAATAATAATAATAATAATAATAATAATATAGCTATCGAGGTTAATCGATCAATAACTTTCTGTTTGTCTAATTAAAAGAAGGAAGTGAAAAAAAAAAATAACGCAGCATAACTTGCAATTGCTTGTTTTTAATACGGGTCTGGACAGAATAGTTGCTCGGCAAATCGTTAAACGTACACGCTTGTTTTACATATTAAAACGGTTTATATACATTTTTGGAATGGTAAATTAATTCAGATAGCGCATATCTGACAAACCTTTTCATCGTTTTGCATACCCTCAAATTAAGTTCTTTTTTTTTCTTCTTTTTATTGTTTTTTTTTTAAACGGATAGCCACCGTTTTTGTTTAGATTTGGCTTTTTAATTTTATACTCGTATTTTAGAACATTATGATTCAGCACTGGTAGAGTACCTGGCTTTGTATTAAAAAGAAAAATCAAAAAGTGTTCCATGATTTTTTTTTTTTTTTTTTTCGAAATCACAAGACTAGCCTCCAACGTCACGAACAGTCGTTCCCTGATGCGTAGCACTCAAACAGATGTGCGTCGACCTGGACACTGGCGTGTTTCTATTGTTGCCGCGCTGGCTTTGATTTTCTTTATATAAATATAGGGATTGCCAGCTTGTATCAATATTTTCACCCAGGTGTAGGCGGCAATTTCGCTAGCTTGATCCTTGTTGTTGCCGTTGGTGACGAGCAGCCTGTCATCGGAATGGAAGCCCTTGTCTCGGGTGGACGCCTTGCAACGCCCGCACCCTGGTATTGAGCGGCTTTCCGGCTCCTGCCTCGGACGCTTCGAGTGGACGCGCTACGCATTCCCGAGGAATAATAACGATAAAAAGAAAACACGCAAACAACACAAGCAGATCACGCGGTAGCTGAAAGTTCGGAGCAGCAAACTACGGCTCTTCTAACATGTCATCGGCAGCACTGCGGCGTGTATAGTTCTTTTTCCCTCCGCATCCGTCATGGCCGTGCAAATGGACGCGTGCTACCGTCTCTACTCGAGCACGGTATACTTAGGCAGTCTAGATGTCTGGTCCTTATAACCTTAATTATCTGTTTCGCTGGGCTTCTTCGTGCAGCCTTCGACCGGCTCGCCTCCCGTTCCCCGCACGGGTACAGTGTAACCCGTTCAAGCGTTGCCTCGAGAGGCTCGAACGACTTGTCATTATTCACGCTGCTGTAGCAAGCAAACCTCCCGCGAGTCTACTGCTGTCAGGCGAGCTTCACTCGTCGACGATTACGTTTAAAGCTTCTGCCTTTGTTGTGCGGAGAGCCTCAAATCACAAAGCGTTGAGGCTCGGGGGTGCGCGGCCTGAATGGCCACTGGGATCTGTGGACCGTATCAGTACCGATCCTAATGCGTGGCTCGCACATCTCGGTGTATTTGGTATCAATGACCGCGTATGGTGTGTGCTGGGGCCTGGTCGCAGAATGATGACAGCGTGCCGTTAGTAGCGTTTGCGCCCCCTCCCCCCCCCCCCCTTTTTTTTTCTTTTTGTTTACTTTTTTTTTTTTTTTTAACGGGTTAGAATAGGTTTTTGTCGTAGTATAACTTGTTCTGAACACCGTGAACTCGCTTCTAAAATGTTTTTATCCCGAAGGGAAGAGAAAAAGAAGTTAATTCATGAGCACGACTGCATCCATACATACTTCGTTTCACTCTACGATGGACTACCCAGCCAAAGCTACCTGCCGCCACTTTCACTCGCGAGTCAGCTAGAAACCACGTGGGTGTCGAAGCGGCGCGCTGATACGTATGTTGGAGCAATATGCCGCGTGGTTGTCCAAATGTATCGACTTTGTTGACCTTATATTTGTCATTTCTCCAAAAACAAAATACCTGTTCCTAAAAGGCACCTGCTTTAGTAGATGTTTGGTGAGTGGCGTCACTGCGAACCTCGAGCCATGTGGGTTTGCCCACCCATGCCTGGCTGTCCGTGGCTTAACCAGTGTCCGGGGAAAAGGGGATCCTGATGGTTGAGCTGAGCCCGGGGTATGTTTGGGCCCTTCGGGGCTCCCCGGGCGAAGCAATATACCACTTCGGCCCCTGCGTCTCGTAAACGGCTGTCCTGGCTCGGCCCGACCAGGATGATTCAGTCAGTCGCCGCTTTTACCCTCTTCTTCCTTCTATCACTTTTCCTTCCACCTCTTTCCCTTTTTCCTTTTTCTCCTTTTTAAGCGGCAAAGGCCAACCTTCGGTGGAAACATGTCCCTGCAACTCCACTAGGCCACAAAAAGGGCAACTTTTTAAGTTTTTATAAGAAAGTTACCCTTTTAAATCTGCCCCTACCTTTAACTAGCCAGTACGTAACCGAACAGCAAGGTCTCTTCCGCGGGCGGCACTCTCCTACAGATGCAGATTAAATCCGAAACATCACGTACAGTTTTCATACGCGTAGAAATAACTCCAGCCACAGCACGCGCGGCACCGGAATGTCGACCTCGTTGACTGCTTCTCCGCATTTCGTACCCGACAATTGAAGGACAATAATTATGCTTCTGTCTTTGCCTCAGCAAGTTCTAAGGTTAAAAATGCGTTGTGTTCTTCTGGACCATTTCCCACGGTTAAAATGTGTTTCTTTCGTTCATTCTTGACAGTATGTTACATCCAGTATAATGTATCGAGGTCCGTGAACTTTATCCGGTAGTATAAGCTCACTACGGGCGAAACTGTTGTACAAAGTCGATAAAAAACAACTTCCGCTGGGAGTTTCCAACATTTCTGTGTTCTCTTCCCCGCACTGCGCCACACACTGCTCTTCATACACCAAACGAAAGAGACTGCGTTCGCTGCAGGCATGATGACTGAACTATCTGCAGAAACATGTCTGCAGGCAATCTTTTTAGAGCGCAGCTCTTAGGCGCTCGTTCCCGTATTACGCGGCGTCGCCATAATTGCGCGCGTTGCATTATCGGACGTCACAGACCTATGCACCAATTCAATTTCCCGCTAAATTGAGCGCTAAAACTAACGTCACATGACTGCAACACGAATTCATTTCCACCCGCTAAATTTAGGGGGGGGGGGGGGGGGGGAATTGAATCGGTGTTGAGGTCACGTGACGTCAAGTTTCCCGCTAAATATAGCGGAGAAACTGAATTTGTTCATAGGCGCCGTGACACGAAGTCATGTGACGTCATTGTCCCCGCTAAATTTAGTGGAGAAACTGAATTGGTGTTGAGGTCACGTGGCGTCAATTTTCCAACTAAATTTAGCGGGTAAACTGGAGGGAGGGGAGGTCACGAAGGAGGGCAGGGTACTTACTCCTCCTCCTCTCCTTCTCCTCCTTCATAACTTTCTCTCCTCCGTCGTACCCTCCACTCCTCCTTCTGCGTACCCTCCCGTCACGGTATATCGCAAAATCGAAATACCTCAAGAGCTGAGCTCTAATTTCGCATTACAGGGATTTGTAAAAGTCTTTCAATGTTTGTATGGCCAATGCTACAGATCCGTCGTACAAGGAACAAACGCACCTCAGACAGTAGAGAGTTTTAGGGAACCGTTTTTGCTCATGCCATATGGTACGATATGGGCCCTCCGATCAGAACTGCGCATGCGCTATCGCAGAAGACAAGCGCATGCGCAGTTCGTACCGGTGGGCCGGCCCGTCGGACAGTATCGCATGTGCAAAAACGGTTCCCTAAGACTCTCTACTCTCTGCAGACTGTATTTCGAATGATGTGTCAGTAGTGTAATCCCGACTTTACGCGCCGTACTTTTTTTTTTTTTTTTGCGCGAAACAAAGATTCCATTACGCGGCATTAGAAAGCTGAAAGTGTGGTGTAGCGATGAATGTAACTCGTGGGAGCGCCATTTTTTACACCCTTCGAAGTGGAAACGGAATTTGAGAGTGCATGCCGTACTGCGACACCCCCGTCGCGCTAGGTGGTTTCGCTTAATTAAGGCTCGTTCGGACATCCGCAGTTTTAGTAGGACCGTTTGCTTTACGACCGCTTGCGACAGGTTTACGACGAGATGCCACTATGCCTTATCGCGGGAACTGAGTGCGTGCAGCCCGATAAAGAGTTTTCGGAGGTCGTTTCCGCCGTCAGGCCACGCTCTCCGCAGCCCGCTGCGGAATCCGGAACGCGGCAGGCGACGCAAGCGGGGAGCGTTACAGAAGCGAAAAAAAGGTGGGCTACAAAAATTGCCCCAATGTGTAACCAGTCAGTAGTGGAACGCAACGCAATCAACACAGACGTCCGAACCAGTCTCTAGACTCGCTTCTACGGAGTTTTCCTTCTGCGCTCGGTACGGAAAAGACGCAGACGACCAAGGTCGGGGCCAGAAAATTGAATAGCTCCCGCGCTCGGGGTTCTTTCCGTCCCATGAGCGGCGAAATTGCGGTGGCCTGTGCGTAATCGAGCGCAGCGTCGCCCGCGCTGCGTCTTGGGCGGAAGGCTGCGTTGCATGCCGCGCCGTCCGCGCACCTCACAATCCCTTATTTTGCTCTTGTCTGCGCCGACGGGCGGAATGATTCCGCCGCCTAATCCCTCTTGGAACCAAAGGAAGCGAGGCAGAAAACGAAGGGGGCAAAAACAAAAAGGCGGGAGGGGGGAGGATTAACGGTTAATTGGCGGGATTAGAAGCACCCCTCAGGCTCGCAGTGTCGGACGTTGTTGTGCCACCCAGTGCTGCAGTTCCGCTCGACCTGGGGCTCGTCGCGGGCACTTCTTTCTTCACTTTAAATAGGGATCCAATTTGGGGATGAAGGCGAGTTTGTGTAATGGAATTGGGACTCTCTCTCTCTGTTTCCGTCCCCTCTCGAGTGTTTTCCCCGAATTCCCTCTTCTCGAAATTCCCCTTTCTTCTGTTTGGGGTTGGAGCGCGCCACGCCGTCTCGCGGATTCCAGGAGCGTTTTGGGATGCGGGGCTTTAGAGCTTAGGGCGTCCTCTTTTCTCTTTTTCTCGCGTCTAACGTGATTTTTTCCCGCCTTTATTAGGGTGAAGAAATCGCGAACAAAAGAATTGTTTACAGTCTTTTTATCTCTTCCTTACTCTCGCCGTGCTGATATTGTGTCTTGGCTCCTTGATTAACCCTGTGACTTCAAATAAAACGGGAACGCGAAAGACAGCGGAAGGTGGTGAACCCTGTTTGTACGATAGTCGTTGTTCATCTTATGCGAGCTCGGCAACTTCAGCTCGTCTCAAGCCCGGTCAAATCGCAGTCGTCGTTTGTTGAGATTGTTTTTTTGTGGGATGCCGATAATTAACATCAAAGAAACAAAAGCTTAAGGAAATTCTAGACTTTTTTTGTTCGTGTTTCCCAACTACGAAAGAATCGGGATATATTTTTTGTAGCTGCGTGTTTTTGGTACTTTTTGTCGAAAAGCTTTTTTTAGTATCATAACATTAGCAAAAACGAAAGGTTTGCGCAGGATCTTTCGTGCCTCACTTTTTTTTTAACAATCACATTGCTGTTGATGCAGTCGGCTGAGTGTCGTCACTGAATGTCCTCTGGCAACCGAAAGCGCGAGCGGGCCCTTACTTCCTCACCAAGCCGCTTCTCAAGGCTGTGGGTCTGCAATTCATGTTTTGCTTCGTTGCATGTTTTGGCTGCGTTGCTCCAGGAGTTTTCGTCCACTTATAGGTGTTCGAAAGCGCCGATGCAATCTCGGAAGGCAGGCCTGTTCCACTCGTGTATGAGCATTGTGAATCTCTCCACGGACGCGTAACTCTACGTATCTATCGGCTTTAATTGGGAAGGTGCTATAAACAAATATCCCTCGTGAACAGCCGCCTTGAAAGCCCCTTATTTCCACTCGTCGCACTCGTGAAGCAGCGAGAGTATGGGCCGTCTCAGCTGTCCGCTCCGCTTTCACTTTCGATCGTCCCTTGCATGGCCTTTACAGCTTTTCCCTTCATCCTTTCAGGTTAGAGGGGAGTAACCCTGTTCGCTGACAAGCATCGCCGATCTTGACCGAGGGCTCCCTTGCATTACAACGTTTGCGTGTGTCCAATTTTTTTTTTTTTTTTTTTTTAGGGTGTTACGAATTTTTTTAGGGATTATAGTAGGCCTTGTTCAACTTCGATGGCATTTCACATCTTTCTCGATTACAAGAACAAGAAGAAAAAAAATTAGCAGTCCTGTGTTAATCCGCAGTACAGTCAGCGGGATAGCTGCGACCCGTCACGGCGAAGTAGCGTGCGTAACATTATGGACATCTAACCAATTCGTTCCAAGCGTTTTATTATTTTTTTTTTTTTAGAGCACCAGAGAGCGCGTTATCTTATTTGGCACAAGGTCTTGGCCTTGACAGTGCTAGAGCGGTATTTTGTTATCGGCTGTTTCTTTCATTTCTTTTTTTCCAGAGAGCGCGTGCAGTTGACTTTGGGTACTTAAAGATATCCTCCATCTAAAACGAGTTCTTAATGCTGTGGCGTAGCTCTGTGGTAACGCGCCTCCGCTTCGCACGCAGAGGACCCAGGTTTGCATCCCGCGGCCGATCTTTTCCAAAGATTTGGCAACATCGACTGGCGGGCACGTACGCCCTACTGCGCCAACTACAAGATCACCAACTACAGCATCAAGAACGGACGTCATTTCCAGTGCTGGGAAGAGAGCCCATAGCGGCTATCGCTGCAAAGCGACATTTTGGATCATCCACAAGGTGCATCTCAACCGCTTTAAAAATGGACTCAACACCAACCGGTGCAGTTCATATTAAAAAAAAAAAAAAAAGAACGGCAATCTCGTATGGCCACTGGAAAAGAATAAATATGACTTAAATTGTTATTTTAAATGAGTATTGTAAACGTTTCTGATGCCTTTTTGTTTGATAACCAGCGCTGTGTCTGAGCCATTTATAATCCGAACCATAAATGGCGACCATGCATTATGTGGCCTCATCTAGGCGTCGCAGGAAGAGACAGGTTGTCAGTGGCGGAAGTTAGCATGATAGGTAGCAACGTTACATCCGTGGAAAGCATATTGCGGGCTATCATCTTCACTGGCCCTTTTAGATACATCCCTTACTACACTACCGTGGACAACCTTTTTTTTTTTTTGTCCCTTTGTGTATTAGCGCTGTAGGATTTTCATTCTGTTAAACGTATACCAACTGACCCGATTCTTGACTTGGTTACTGCCGAGCGCTTTCTAACTTCAAATGTACCCCGCACGCATCTCTGGCTCAACGTTACGCGCTGTTTACTTCTCAATAATATAAAAAATTACGCATAAAAAAAAAAGACATGCCGTCCAGTTGTCGTGCTCTAGTTAAATTGCGAGTGCCGCATTTCTTCAGAGCAGCCGGGAAACGAAGTCTTGCTCATATTAGAGTTACTCGTTGCAATGGGCTTCACGTAGAATGTTTTAGTTCTCAACACGTGCTAAGTCACTTTACCGCGCTACCTTTGGCAGTTGATAAGTCCCAGCGCGCGAATTAGAATAGTCCGAACGTACGAAGTATAGCCACATAAGCACGCCACACGCCAAATACGTCCCTAACGGGATTAGAACGGCCGGGGGCTCGTTCGGTTGGTCGGTATCCCGCGCGATCGCTTCTGTCGATACCACTTAGGCGTCTCGTGAATCTCCAGTGTTCACTCGAAGCCACAAAGTATGACTGATAATGAACGAATGGACCTTTTCCACATACCGACGGCACCAGGCGGTGGCTGCACGAACTAAAAATCGAGGAAGTGACCTACCTGCGCTACCAATCGATAATGGGAGCTACGCTACCAGTTTCTTCTCTCTCTGAGCAGCGGCGCCTGCCCAACGCGACTTTAAAGAGGGGAATCCGTGGCGTCCACCCAAACGTCGTGTTTTCCTTTCCGTCGACGTTCTTTTTTTTGTGTAACACAATTATATATATGCTGCAGTTACGTGTTCTACTCGCTGATATACAACATCCTTCCGAATTCCCCTCGATTTTTCGTTCAGACTTCCGCCGCTTGGCATCGGGCGCTCGCGCGTGCGCAGAACGCTTCTAGGAAAAGGTCCATTGACCTGAATTGAATTGAAGACACGCAGCTGCTTCAAAGCTTCAGCTTTCCGTCGGTGACGAAAAAACTGGATCAGTCCGGGACCCATATATTTCGCCGTCGACGAGTCGATTTCGTTACCCGGCTCCAAACTTCCCCTTTCCAACTGCATGCGCGGATCAGCCCGCGAATCTGCAAATGTAAACGTGCCATTAGAACGCTGAACGCTGGCGTCCGGCGTTTGGTTTTCGCATTCGAACGCGGTCGACGAGTGCAGTGGACACCAAAGGCAGCCACCCACTACTCATTTCAACCGGAGCTGGGCGTTCTGACGTCCCCGGGCGCTCTCTCTCCTCCTCTCCCTCGGTTTCTCACCGCATAACCAATACCGTTTAGCTGACAAGGCCTGCGCATGACGTCATCGTTAGTGGCTCCCCGACCCCCGCCCCAACCGGCAAACACGTCGAAGCTCGCCGAGAGTACGCCGCAAAGCGGGCAGACGCGTCCGTCTTGGCGTCGACGCGTGCGAACGTCTCACTTGTTGTGAGACGCTGCAAGACACTCTGGTGGCGATGCTGACGCAAGCTACGCGGAGAGCAAGTCGTCTGTCTGCTTCTTTCGCGGGAGTCGCGATGACGTCAGAACGACGCCGAGCTGTGGTTGCTTTCATTGCAAGGATTGTGAGTAGGCCTCAATGCTAGATGCCTTCGGGTCTACCCACTATTTTTCCCCGACCAGCCAATAAGAGCTCTTCGTCGCTCTGACGTCACCGCAACTCCTGCACAAGAAGCAGATGAACTGCTCTCCGGATAGGCGTCACCGCGTCGATC
The DNA here is from genome assembly GCF_016920785.2 of Ixodes scapularis. Lineage (NCBI taxonomy): Eukaryota > Metazoa > Arthropoda > Arachnida > Ixodida > Ixodidae > Ixodes > Ixodes scapularis. The sequence continues at coordinate 36,599,708 of NW_024609835.1, read as the reverse complement.
CACGAGTGATGACGTTTGGGAATTAAATCTGCAGGCCTTTCGTTTTAAAGGCGGTGTTGCTATAGCACCCTAAAACAATACCACGCCCAGGAGCCCCATGATGGGCTTACGGTGAGCACTCTCCTCGAAGAATCCCCACGAACCGTTTGTCCGCTCGTGGAAAGGGGTGCGAGTTACGCCAACGCGCTCCGCTCAGACGCTCTTGCACATACGCGGGAGCCTTAAAATGGATTCGACGTTTTTTTCAGCCGCGGGCTCCCACCCGCATCCCGCCCGGACCCGTGCGCGCTCCACGTTTCTCATCGCTTCCAAAAAATCCTGGTCATAAGACGCGCCGCTCCTCGGGTATTATACTTACGGTCGCCATTGGCCTCCAGCGGCCCTTGCCGCGGCGTCGGCAGCAGCGACCTCGTTCGCCACGGGGCCCGAACGCGCTTTAAATATTATCCCGCGGCTCTCCCTCTGCCATTACGGGAGAAATTTCGGGGAGCGACGACGGTATGTTCTCCGCGGAAACAAAGGAGTCCTTGCGGGAGACGGGAGAACAAAGGGACAAGAACGGGGAGCGTGTAAAGAGGAAGCGGGAGAAACGAATGGGGGCCGAAAGCCGATATCGACGCCACTTTCACTATTGCCATTATTACGTCTCGCGTTAAAAGCGACCCCCCTCCGAATATATTTACGCGTATCTCCTCTTCCTTGCAACGTTCTTAGTGTTTCTTTTTTGGCTTGTTTTTTTGTTTGCGTCTGATTTCCTTTCTTTTGCTCTTTAACTCGCTATGAAATATGACGAGGCAGTTAGCGACATTGATGAAAGAAAAAAACAAAAACAAAGCTGAGATGTTTTAGCCCGGTACTTCTGTTTCTTTTTGTTAACATACTTTGTCTCTCTCGTTTAGCGCGCTCAGTGGATGCATTTTGTTTGATGTTTTTCCTCGAATAATTAATCAAGCACCCCCCCCCCCCCCCCCCTTTCCCCTTGTTCTCTCGGTGACCGTCCGTCGGTCTCCCGTCTAAATGGTGTTCTTTTTTTTTTCCTTTTATTTTTCTTCTTAATGTAATTTTTGGATGGGTGTCTCTCCGTTTGTTCATTGTTAGAGCTTTTTCCGAGTTTCTCTGGACCCGGTACGGCGGCTTTCTGTTGTTCTCCCAAACAATGGGCACTCGTCTGTTCGTCTGTCTCTTCTGCTGTCGTCCGCCGTGTGTTGCCCGCCGCCCGCGTGCTCCCGAGGTTCGCGGCGCTCTCCGTCAGCCACACGACGAATCCCAAGGATTTCGCTGTCTTTCTTGCCCTTTCTTTTTTTTTTTTCAAGCCCTGCTTTTTATTTTTTTTTCTATGGCTCCGCTGTCGTCCGTCTCTGGATGAGGTCGTCATCTCTGTTCGACGCGTGCCTGCTGGGACACCCCGCAGTGAGTGGTGTATAATAGCGGGGCTGCCTAATGTCCCGAGGAACCAGCGGTGACCTCCTTACACGCCCCGGGTCTGTGGTCCGCCTTTTTGGGGAGAGCGGGGACCGAGGGGGATGGGGAATTTTTCTCCGGACTTGACGTCCCGCAAGTTCCTCCCGTGGCGTAACGTATTCTTTTCTTTTTTATTTCTTTTTTCTTTGAGCGGTGTAGAATTAATACGTTAGCTGCGCAGTTTCGCCGGAGGAAACATTTCGGCGCGTTGCCTTTATCGACGGTAAGAGAAACGACACCAAACTTAATTATATTCCCTCGTTTTTCATTTCTGGTATATTGCTTAATGATTTCGGGTTACTCGTCTTCGCAAAAACTTCAAAGAATAGTCCTTGCTGTGAAAATAATCGGACACACGAAACAATCGAAGACGAAGCAAAACTCCTTTGATACTCTGAAAACGGAAAACTTGGCGTCATCGCACGTAAAACATTGGTTCTGTGAGTTAGTTTTCTCATTGCCGAACGCTTGGCCTAAATTTGGCTTGATGGAAAGGATTAGCGATAACTAAGGCTGAGGTCACCCTGTTCATGCATCCTACAACAGACTGTGTGCAAACACGAGTCACCGCAATATCCGTGGTTCGAATGCCGCGTGCCAAATTTCCTCCTTGAACCCATTTCCATGCGGCATTCGAAGCAGGGATCTCGCGGCGACTCGCGTTCGAATCTGTATGCAGACCGTCTTTTCTATGATCTGTAAGCAATGTGACGCCGACTTAAAGGGGCACTGCAAAGGGACAAAGAAAATCGAATGTTACTTTAAAGGGCGTGCCTTTCAGTGTCAAGCACGACCGTTCAGGAACTACATTGGTCTGGACTCTAGACTCTAGAGCATCGGATAGTGACAACATAGAATTTTAGATGTAGGACTGGTTAAATAGGTGCACCCTTCTGACCCTTTCAAGCGCTTCATATTTTGCTTGGAGCGCCCGTAAGCCGGTGGGGCGTCTACATCTTCATAACTGGATGTTAATTCGAACAGTTAGGAACCTCGCGCATGGTTATTGCCCGCGATTATCGTTTCAGTTCTCTATTGGCTCAGACCAAGGACGTCATCAACAATAGAAGATGAGTTCAAAATTCTGAACTTCTTTCACGTGTTATGTTCAAAATGCGTCAGATGTATTATTTATTTAATACTTGATGTGTTGCTAGAGTCCCACTGACTAGTTTGAGCGAACGCGGTGCAAATTAAAAATGGTCCAGAAACGCTCTAAAAGAAACCCTTTAAAGGTTTCTTTTAGAGAATATGAATCCATCCGGGTAGACAGCTCCAGTTGGCTTCCCGTCTTCATTGCGTTTGGAACTCGGATGACTTTCTCCTCTAGCTGAAAACTCTGTCACAAAACTTCTGAAATGTTGTGTTTTCCGTTGCTCGGCACGAAATATGTGCTGTCATTTTCTGTTCGTTCGCATTGAAAACTGCGGTTGAATTTAGCTCCGGATTTCCTCGCCCGCGTGCGAGTGACACCGGTCCCCCTCGATTGCGAAGCAATACCACCTGACCTCGGCGTAAGCGCTGACTGGTTGTTGATTTACATCAGTGTCCCTTCAGACACGAGGCCCTATCGGCGTCATAAGCGTGAACAGGGATGGGCAAAATACATGGAAATATGTATCGAAATACAAATACAAAATACTTCGTTAAAATGTACTTAATTACAAATCTAATTACATTTCCAAAAAAACATTTAAATACAAGATACAAATGCGACCAAATGTATTTGGTCTCCTCCAAATACTTTTCGAAATACATTCCTCAAAATTTGCGTCAGCGACTTCAGGGCACCTGCAACGGGTTTCTGGGTATCTCATTTTAATTTTGCATCGCACACTCGGGAGTTAGTGTGCCAGGCTCTAGTAACGTAATAGAAATAAAATCACGAAAAAATTTAATCAGCTTGGACGTAATCGGTGAAAAGAGTACAGAGCTTCAAGCAGCTTTTTTTGTCGATTACATTTTGGTATGGACCAACAAAGAACCGAGACGACCAAGACGCGCAGCACTAGCTAGAGAATTTTTCATTGTTGCAACTCGCACCAGTTACGAAAATCTGGACGACCCGCGCATTTAGAATGTTCATGGATGTAAATCAGGCTGAAAAGCATCACAAGTTGTTACAGGCACTTATTTAGCCAGTCTGCCTGTGAACGTCGATTTCGTCACTATTCTTGCCCAGGGCTAGCACCGTAATCCCAAAGTCACGAAACGCTTGTGCTTGATTGAGAGACACTGCATTCGGTGCAGAACGTAGTTTTCTTCCTGCTCTGGGCAGTGACAATAAATTTGAGGGATGTATTTTCGCCCACAAAATTGTATTTAATTACAATTGTATTTGAAATACCCACGTTTTAGTTTGTAAATACACACGTCAAATACATTACCCAATTTGTAATTAAATACAAATGCAAAACACACAAAGTATTTGAAATACGTATTTCGAGTACTTGTATTTGAAATACTGCCCATCCCTGAGCGTGAAGAGGGCCCAGTATAAAAAAAGCGAGCTCGGGTTGCGTTTGTTGGTCATGGTTAATTTCAACGATGACAGCTCTCCCTTTGCTCTGGAGAAGTTGCAAGGCCGAGTTTTCTCAACACCACCTAGACAGAAGGCCTCCACACGCGTCATCATAGTCAGATCGATCGAGGCGAGAGATTGGGCACGAGTGCTGCGTCAGTGTTCGGCCGCGGCTCGTGGCCAATCAGCGCGTCGAAGGTCGGGCTCGGGTCCAATAGCCGACCGAGCGCGATCCGACTGTGATGACGTTTCGTAGAGGAAGAGGAAACCATGTGGAGGCCTTCTGTCTAGGTGGTGTTGGTTCTCTCCATTTTTTTGCCCTGTCATGACGAGCTCGTGTCACAATCCAGCATGCAAGGGAAAACTATTGTATGCTAATTTTTCTGTTGCAATCTTCAACTAATAAAAAGTAACAAAAAAAAGAGGGGGGTGGGGGTGGGCGGTGGTTACATTCTGGGTTTTCTTTTTTCTTATTTCAGCTGCTTTGAAAGGAAAGCGATTAGCCATATTTTCGGTCGCCAGATTCCGATCAGGCTTCAGCACCGCTCCTTGTGGAGAAATAGTGGCACCAGCCTCTGCTGCGTTGCGCGAGGATAGCGCAGCAGAGGTCGGTTGCACTATTTCTCCACAGGGCGCGGTGCCGTCGGGGCCATGATGCGCTCCGATTGCAAACCGAACCTTAAAAACCCGTCAAATTTGGGCGGTTTTTAAGAAACCCGTAAAATGCTGCGCGTGCTTTCTACCGTTTTGCAATTTGTTGATTTAGTGTTTTTCGATGATGCTGAGCAATTTTCTAATTGAAACGATGCCCTTAAACACAATATTACGAAAGTTAATTACGCAAAAATAATTAACAATGTAATAATCCGAGACTTTAATAATTTTCCTAAATAGGCCCCTGGCCCATGGGACCAAAACGACACAAGCCTTTTTTGTTGCGACGCGTAGTTTTCGCAATATCGAATTTGTCTAGCTTTCGTAAAACACCCTATATATATATATATATATATATATATATATATATATATATATATATATATATATATATATATATATATATATATATATATGATCAAATCTGTGATGTCTGATCAAAAAGTTATACAAGACTGCTTCCATATGTAACCGGAGACAAAGAATGATAAAAAATAAAGGAAAAAACAGCCAGTCTTGAGACTTGTTGTTTTGTCCGTTCTTTTATCGTTCCGTCTTTCCGGTTACTAAGGAAGACCTTCACCAGCTCGCCTGTGTTTTTACCTTTTCTTCGACAAAAGGGCGTCGCTCTATGAACATTTGGAGCTGCACTACACAAGTTTTTGTAACCACGTGCACGGGCACGATAGCGATTTTACCCTTGACTGCGAACCAGAGCGAGAGCGAACATCAGTTGTGCGTCAAACTCGGCAAATACAAAACAAATACCCTTGAAATGATTCAGCGGGCTTGTGTCAAAAAGCAGGAAATTTTGTGGGGTGTTTTAAGTGTCACTCGCGCTTCAGGAACGGCAGAACATCGCTGGGGGACGAAGACCGGTAGAGCGACCTTATCCGACCTCTCCTCGATGCGCGAGTGCAACTCAAGACGCGTCGCACACCTCACTGCTTTTTGACATAAGTCTTCTAAACTATATCAGAGGTTTCTTTTAGATTTGCCGAGTTGGACGTAATATTGACTTTCACTCTCGCTTTAGCTTGCAGCCTATGAAGAATCGCGATTATGCTCGTGCATCTGGTCAAACAAAGTCGTGTTGCGCAGTTGCAAATGTTCGCAGAGCGACGCTTTTTGGCACAATGACGCAGGAGATCCGTGCCTTCGACTGCTGCGCGCGCATCTCCGTGCTACCCCCCTTTTTTTACGCTACAAAATCAGTCTCGGAACTTTTTGATCACACCTTGGATATTCACGGTGCCAAGCTCCCGAGGGGCGCTGCTGTTTTCCTCACTATGGCCTAGTGCGCGTGCTACCCACACGGTTATGTTTGAATTTTCATAGTGCATAGAAGCCTGGCATTGCACGTGCTTACACCAGCAGAGGAAGTTGAAGTATCCTCACTCTGGGTTGTGAAAAAATTCCACCAGGCGGCGACATCTAAACTCCTAAACGTCTCGCCGCGAATAGAGGTATACAACTATGGGTTATAAAGCACCATGCGCAGCGGAATTGCTGGATACTGATGCTTATTTCTGCTTACTGGTTTCCTCGAACTACAGCTTCTGCGGTGTGAAGCTAACACAGCGAAGCGATCGCTCGCGGCTCATAAAATACTGGCATGGCCGCGAACGACGTCACACGTGATCTATGTATAAGGAACAGGAAAACAAAATTGAAATGTTCCGCTCTTACCGTATATCCTCGCGCACGCGTTGGAGCAGACGAAAACACGATCATGCGATGGATGGAGCTTCCCAGGAGGTTCGAGTGCGCTTCGATTAGACAGGCATGTCGGTCGTTCATCATCGCAAACAGGTCGGGGGAACGAAAGCGTTTGAACCTGAAATATAGATGAGCAGGCGTTCCCCGAGCGAATCTATCGTGCCGACGTAGCGCGCGTGAGCCCTTTCAAAGCGGGGACCGGATTGTGTGAGCCCTTGCGAGCTTGTGGGCCAGAAAACTCTCGGTCCTGGTAACGCACAACTAGTGCGGGTCACGCTATATTGTAATCGTGGACATCGGAATCCTTTCATTCGTTTGTGTATATTTTCATGAGTGATGTGTTCATATTACGCACATTGAAGGGTCATGAAACGATTTTTAACTTTTCTTTAGCCTTCCTCCTCAACTAAAAAGCGAAATGAGAAATCACGCGGTCGTGACGTGCTTCGACACCGGTACGATGACTCCAAGTTTAACCGTCCTTTTTAATGACAATGGAACTTGTCAGTCGCAAGCGATGATAAGAGTCGTCACGGCACTCATTGGACACGAACGCGAATCCAAATAATCGTCGACGGATTGATTGTTGTCGAGCGCATACGTCCGAGTTACTCAGTGCTCGTGTGCAATGCGTGAGGGTAAACTGACGTGCTATGGGTACCGCCTAGGCAGTGAGAGGACGAAAAGCTTTCGAAAGACAGGAGGTACGAAATATTCGGCTATATTTTTCGTACCGAAAAGCAGGCTTTTTACTTTTTACCCTCTTTCTTTTAAACCACTAAAAGATATACGAGTAGTAAGATTTCAATCTAAAATTATTTATGCCAGCATAAAATTAATTTCGTGGCCCCTTTAAAGGAGCGGTGCAACGATATTCAATTGGAATGTTTTTCACTCGACACGAGCTTACTGGCACACCTGGGACTCAAGGATACTCACACGCAACGCCACTGGCCAAGAAACTCCTTTGTTGCGATGTAATTTCAAGGACAAAAGCGATCATTTTCATTCAATCTCTCCTTTGCAAAATTTGATGACGTAACTCGGGGATCGCAGTACACCCAAGTGACGATATTTGAATGCGGTTCATAGATTGGACCCGAGCATTGCGTGGGCACTCGACTTGGGCTCGTGACAATTGCTAGCTCGAGAAGCATTCGAGTTGTGACCCGTGTCCAATCGCTGCAACGACGACAACAGCCGAGCCATAACAATGTCTGGAACTCAGCGCGTGTCCTGCGCTTTGCCAACCCCAGCGCGTGGCTATGATCAACACTGGCGGCATATAATCGGCTCCAGATCACGTGGCCGCTTGTTCTGGCTGCGAGTTGAGGGGGTGAACGCTGCTCGTTTTTCTTAAATTTTTTTCTGGGACTTCTATTGCGTGGGGTGAAAAACGAACGCGTGTTTCATAGGTCATTAACGTTAGGGATCCGTTTTAAACGGTATTTGCGCAAAGTACAAAAATTGTTGCACCGCTCCTTTAAAGGGGTCATGAAACGATATCGGGTTGGAATGTTCATGACTGTTGAGGCGTACTGGTCCTAGTCTGGCCCAAATATACTCGCATGGACAGCCACAGATTCAGAAGCTTCTTTGTCGCCGTGAAATTGCAAGGATAAAAGGGGACTATTTCTTTCAGTCTTGCCTTCGCGCAGCTTGATGACGGAATTGTGGGATCGAAACCACCCGCCTGGCAACGGTCGAGCTCGACCCAGTTGTTTTGACAGTTTGACGATTTCCTTTTTGACGTCTGAGAGGTCGTCGGGTACCACCTAAAAAAGAGAACTTCGTCCGATTTCCCGACGCCGTGTTTTCCGAGGGAAGATGGAAAGCCAGGAGGCGACACCACTCCGGATTTTAATTTTCGGTATTTCAAAAAGAAGGGCCGTAGTGCTTTCGCAATCACGTAGAAAAACATGTTTTGCGAATGCCGTTATTAAATATTATAAAAATGTCGCTTACAAAGCTTGTAAATTTTATAATTTGTGACGTCACAAATAAAAAGAAGCGAGGAGGTAAAAAGCGGAAGAGAAGAACGCAAAAAAAAAAAAAAAAGGCGCGCGCGCGCGCATGGGCAAACTTCTTTTTGCTTTGTAGTATTTTTTTTTTTTTTTTGCGTATCTATGACTACAACTTGCGTCGTTTTAGGCAAAAAAAAAAATAAATAAAGACCTTCGAGGTGTCAGTATTTCTTTAACGTTGGCGGCACAGGACAGGCATCAGACCACGCGGCCGCTTGTTCCTGCTCCGAATTGAGGGGATGAACGATGCTCATATTTTTGGAATCTTTTTGGAGAGTGCCATTGCCTAGAAGGAAAAGCTAAGGCGAGTTTATTCAGTTCTTAAGGGATTCTATCTAATATTAGGGAAAGTAGAAAAATCGTTTCATGGCTCAAGGTCAATGTCATTCTGAAAAGCAAAGTGTATCGTGGAATGTTCTTGTTGGATGATGGACGGCCTGTGTCAGTGTGCTCAGCATTCACTTAGATGGGTCGTTTTTTACGTGCTTATCGAGGAACAATGCAATATCCCTTTCTTTTTTTCTGTTTTTTTATGCATATATTTTTTTTTCCGTCACTGTTTTGGTACGGGTGTTTTTACGACACCGGAGCTATAGTCGCATCTTTTCTGTGCGTGTTTTGGTGTGGGTGGTAGTATCATTATCGTCATACTGACATCGTCTTCGTAATTAAATCGCTCTCCATCAAAGGCAACCGTCCTTCTTATTCCTCAAAAAAAAAAAAAAAAAAACTAGTGTGGAGCAACAGGCCGGACAAGTAGTCTGCGTTCTCTGACTTCTCAATCTTTCGTTCGTCATTCCCTATATAGGCTCAATCGATCAGTCCCTGACGTAAGTTCATGCACGGCGTCATTGTTCTTTCGTGCTAATCTGAGCGCAGTGACCGCGGCGTTTTTACGCGAGGTGGAGTAACCGCGTCAGACTACAACGAGTCCCAAAAAGCACGAATATAGAACGGATGAGGTTTATGCTTTTGTGTACAGGACCTTTCATTGAATAGCCATCGCACCACGTCTTTATTGGGACCATGGCGTTCGCTCTTTTCAAGTTGTGTGGAAATCGAATATATTGATGCAAGTTATTCTGTTGTAAAAAGGCACACTCACACACACAGACACACGCACCCACACACACACACACATACGTACGTTCCGATGAGATATTTGGCAGCTAACTCACGTTCCCTCTTGTTTCGATATGCATTCAATGACTGACCCGAATGATGTCTTGTTCCCCACCGTACTTTCGGATCATCCCGCAGTTGTCGAGCGTGGGAAGGGAATCTCGTAGCTGCTGACCATGATGATGACGATGGACCACGATGCCTCCAACGATTTGGAATACAGTCGCAGTCGGTGTATATACTCTTGGCCGTCATATAGACTATCTATCCGTTAAGCTGCGGGAGGCGAATCTCCTGCGCGAGGGCGCGGTCCGTGTGCGTTGCGTGAACTAGAAGTTCGTCGCGTTCCTCAAAAGTGCGAGCCGCGCGCGCTCGTACCCTGTTCTCCGCGCTCTCCCGTTGTTCATCGTCCGGCGCCTCCGTAGACAGCCGCGGAGGTTACATTAGAATTCTCGGCTTCGCGGTTCTTCGAGGAAGAAGCGTCCATCGGACGCGCATCGTACCCCGTCGCGAGCCTCCTTGATTCACGCGCGCGCCCCCCCTCCCCCCCCCCCCCCCCCCCCCCCCCCCCCCACCCCCACACACACGCTCGCACACCAACGGAAAACTCGACCGGAATTGTATTTCATTAAAATCTGCAATTTAGATTCTCGGCTCCGCATAATACGGGCGAGATCCATCTCGGCGCAGTCTCCTCCTTGGAATGACGCTACCCAGCGTGAAACCCCCCTCGCCGTCTCCCCGCGGGGAGACGTCCGTCCGTGCGTGTTTGTTTACGAACGGGCGGTCGGGCGATCCCCCCCCCCCCCCCCCCCTCTCTCCTTTTCAGCAGCCGCGCGTGGCCCCAAATCGCCGAAACTCCGTTTGACCGAGGTTTTACACGATTACCGGTGTGCGCTCTCCCGCACTCTTCTCGGCTTCATCGGCCCCTACGCACTCTATTAACGCGTTAGCGCCCCAGGTTTTCGAGCACGGCGGGAAGGAGGAATGCTCTCCAACTTCCCCGGTGTGTGTGTGTGCGTTTTTCAGGCTCTGTCTGTATGTGCGGTGTGTGTGTGTGTGGGGGGGGGGGGGGGGTAAGTGTAAGGAGACGGTCGCACCTCTATGCAGTTCATCCTGAATGAGTAATGAAGAGGCGGCTCCCCTTATCTCTCCCCCGGGGGCAAACCGGTCGTCGCCGGCTGCAGTGCTGTCGTCGAGAAGCGGAACTGGGGACTCTCCCGCGCTTCCGGTTCGCGGTTGGCGTTTCCATTGTCTCCTCGACGTCTCTTCCGAAGACGTCGTCGTCGCGTATACGTCGCCTCGCTGCTGTGCGACGCCGGGCGAGACGGTGAATCCTCCCCTTGTCGACGGCGAGGCCAAATTGATTCACCAGGAGCGCGATATTGTTGTTAATGATTCATGACTGGGTATTGAGTCGGTGACAGCGTCGTGTCGCTTATCTTTGAGTGCGTCGCGTTTATCTTCGGCCCGGCTGCTCCGGCGGCGTCCTCGACGGCCTTTGTGCGTCTCCGACCGGTTTTCCGACGGAGATTTGCGGGGGCGAAAAAGGCGTCGTTAGGGAGCGACTCTCCGTCCCTCGAGCTCAGATGGAGAGCGGGAGGGCACCCTCACCGCCATATAGACGTCAAGTTTCGTCAGTCTATCCGCTTTTTTTTTTATATTCTTTGTTTGGGTGTTAGAGAACTGTTTACCCCAACTTCACTGCTTGAATAAAGTTGTTTACTCGGGACAGAAGTGGAATTCACTATTACGGACGCACGACCGCTTTCCCTCCTAATCAGGTTGCTTTAGTTTCGACTAAGCGAAATCAACTCCGTCCCTGATTCTTTACATCCACTACAATCTAGTTTTATTTTACTCCTTTCAGAAAATGTAGTTGGGTCACATTTACGAAGCGACGGAACGCGATAAGCTTTGTCGGGGGAACAAAATATTCAATGGCGAAGTAGAAAAAAAAATCTTAGACTAGGAAAGAAAAATGGAGGAAAATTTGAAGCAAGTTTTGTTGACGAATGGTGAAAGCAATGAATAGTAATTTGAGGATAGGTGGCAGTCGAGTTGTCCAGACCCAAAACGTTAAAGGGATTGTCCCGTCGAAACCGGAATGGCTTAAGCTTTTTCGCTCGTTACGTCGAGGGAGCCTTCATGTAGACAAACATTTTTATTTTGATATGTGATCTCTCGTAATTAACTAAACCTTTAATGAGCGTATGTACGGAACTGCACCCCGAATTTCGCCAATGTCAATGGCTGACATTCGTAGCTGCTGCGTGACGTCACAAAACGCAAAGGTTTGTCGGATGGTCGGGCTAACAAGCGTTGGTCGATGGATGTTTTGTATGGTTTCGAATTATATAGTCTCCTAGGTCAGTGGTTCTTAAATGGGGGTTCGCGAAGGCCTTCTAGGGGTCCGCGAAGCCCCGCTTCTTCAGTCAAGCCCGGCAATAAAAGTTCTTTTCTTTTCTTTTTTTTTTTCAGGTTGAAATGTTTCAGTTTTCGGGCGAGTTTTTTTCATGTGAACGTCAATAAGAGAGGTCTACTTCTCACTAGCCTTTAGTTATATACATTTATTAAATCATTATTATATTTAACCTTTCCTCTCCTCTCACCACGAACGGGGTCCTCCACCACGAACGGGGTCCTCCACCAATCCGCCAGGGATCCGCGAAACATCGATGGTTGAGAACCACTGTCCTAGGCTGTACCCTACTGAAATACGGTTCTTTTATTGCAGTTCCCAAGCGTGTGCAAAAAAAAGTCACGCCTTTTAGCAGGATATTACTCGAAAACTGCCATAAGCTTCGAGCAAACGTATGCAGATTCGCGCAAATACAACTGCGACAGCCACCGATCGAATTAGGAGCGCTTGCACAGCAAAGGATGCAGATTTCGCCTTTGAAGCGGCAACTAGGTATACGAAGCGGCATCCGGGTGCACATGTCGGCTGGTCCACTGGATCGGTGATGAGGCTGCGGGTCTTTGCCTCGGTGGCGATGACCGCGGGTCGAAGGCAACCGGCGAATCGTTCAAACGCATGTCGTCACTTGACTTGGACGAGCTTGGTGAATCGTAGCCACGCTCCATTTGCACGTGCGGGTAAAACAGCATTTGGCCTCACGCGTGCTAAATACAACTTCTGGTATCGTTTACAGGTGGTCTAGCTGCTGGTTACGGTTTCGCTGCATAAACAAATTGATTGATTCGATTTGGGCGAGGAGTGCATGGACGTAGTTTTATATCGTTGGCACAGCATCACACCTCAGCTTACGAGCCTTTTGTCCGCTTAGAGCTCAGCTCGTAGCTCTCTTCTGAGAGATGATTGCTGCATAAGCGGGATCTCGATCTTGACGGGAACCCAGTCCCTACGCACGGCGACGATCCATTTTGCTCGTCACTGCACGTCTCGCGGAAGAGTGTGGAACGTCATGCCTTGGCTCGCATGTGCTGCCCGGTGGTTGTGGCATTCAACCGCGCATCAAAAATCTCACCCAACCGCGAAACAAGTCGAGCACAACAACAAAAACGAAGCACGCGGAGGCGTTCACTGGCAGGTAAAGGACGAGACAGAAATGCTCGCTTTGTGCTACGTGACGTCAGAGCTCCCATGTTGCCACCGAAAACAGCGTTCGCGCTAGAGTGCGATTGGAGCAGTATAAATTCAATTACTCATGCAGATGGGCATATAAAATTTAGATATTGCACGTACGATGCGTCTCGAGGCAATAACAATGACAATGGGGCCCGAGGACCAGTCAAGCTGCCTACTGCAGCTTTTTTCCTTTGGGCCTCCCATCATTTGATGGAAATAAAGTTATTATTATTATTATATTCAATCGTTTTCTCGAATACAAAATTTGACCGGACACATCCTTTAATTGAGCGAGCCGAAAGTCCAAAATAAACAGCTTTTCTGAATATTTCAGTGATGTGATTGCTGGACCGTATAGCGCCAGATTGCGCCTAAGCATACTTACAGCGCTACATCCTGCTAGACCTTACACTTCAGCAATACGGAACTATTCTCGTTGTCACCTCAACAACCGTGGTAAAACAAAAAAGTACGGTTCCTCTCGGAACATTCCCCTTTATGTAGAGAATTAAGATATATGTAGGCGCATTTTAGTGTAAATATATGTTATCTTATCGAGGCGTATACGTTTCAAACGCCAAAGCCATCCCTTTTTCCTCCGACGATCAAATTTCCTAAAAATTGCTCAGCACGACGAGCGTAGTAACTCGGGCGTAGCTACATTGCCGAATCGTTTCGGTGAGTGTGCGCGAATTTTAGAAAATTTTCGGTTTTCCCTACGAATAATCTATTATTCTGTGTGATCTTCGTAGCCATCACGATACAGTACTCGGAACTTGGCGATATTTCTCATCCTTTGTGGTCTCTTCGGACGGGTTACTAGCTTCGGTGAGTGCGCTTCTCACCGCGCGCTAGTGCAGTGCGGGGAAGCTACATCCTTGAAATAGGCAACAGCGATTCTGCGGCTGGCGTGCAACTCGTGCAACAGAGTCAAGGCTGGCGGCGAGCAAACGCGGATGATAATGTTATCCGCATTAATGTACCTTTCACGGCTTTCTTTATTTTATTTTTTAATGACCTGGTTTGAATTAGCTTGGACACCCTGTAAAATAGGACTATATAAGAGCATACTCGCCGAATTCTTGATATGTCTATATATGGGACTTGTGTACAGCTAAAATTGAGTCCATTTTTTTTCTTTTTATCTTTAGGCTATTGTTTTTGTCTCTCTTTTTTCGGCGCCAGAGAAAAAAATCGAGCAGTCGGTACCCAGAGAAGCACGTGCGTCCTGTCGTTGTCTATCCTCGGGGGCTCACCGTCGGGAGACAGAGGCAGAGTTGCCTCTTTGCCCGCAGTCAGCCGTGCGACTCGCTGACTGCTCTGCCCTCGCCGTCTCCCGCCCCGCCAGGCGACCGTGCCGGGCGCGCTGCTGGCAGCTGCTGGCGACTCGCTCTTCCCGAAGAATCCTTCGAGAACCCCTCGAGAGGTAATCGAATCGCACACGAGTCGCCCTGTGTACACAGCCACGCTCGGTCGGTTGCCTCGCTTCCCGGAACACGATGCCTCGTCCGGTCCACTCGTTTTTCTTTTTGTTTGTTTTTTGTCTTGCTCCGCTTTATGCCTTGTTTCTTACCTTACGATGGAACGCTGTAGGCGCTACGAGCCGTCCCAGCCAACCCAGCGCTGTGAGCTTACCACGTGACTACGCGCCTCGCGTGTAGCTGCGCCCCTTCCAAATGTCACGTGACACTGCAATAGATCGGCTTCGATGGCTCGTCATTTCCGGTCCATCGCAAGATGAAATTGTGGCGCGTCTCGGGGCACCCTTGTCGTGTCGGAAGGATCCATACTGCGATGACGGGGGTGCGATTCGCCTTATGCGGGGCTCGTGCCGTGATTCCGTCGCAGAGCGAGCGGTCTTGTTTGACCGTCTCTCTCTCTTCCGGGGCAGAAGCGACGACCATGTTTTGTATGGGCAGCGTCAGGGTGCTTCGCGACCTCCGGGGTTGCGGCGGGGGGCTGGAGAGCGTTGTGGGCCGTCACTGCCGTCTCTGTGCTCCGTTCCACCTTGGGATGGACCGCAGCGGACGCTACGCGCCATTGCGGCCAATCCGATTGGCAGCTGAGTGTCACGTGGCCATGGGGAGGGGCGTCGGGCGCGTGGTCACGCGATGCGTTCACGGCGCTGGATTAGGCTGGTAATACTCGTACCCTGCTCTGCGGTTCATCGTAGGCTAAAACGGAGCTCACTTCTAGTTGTCACGAAGACGCCTGACAATGGCTACCCGAGACGCTTCTAGCGGAACACAATTGCTCGGTGTAAGGTCGCAGAGGCTGGCAAGCCTGCCTTCCATTGACGTCATGGCACTAAGAAGTGCGGGGATATTTAAATTTTTGTTCTTCTAACATTTTCATTTGCGGATTTCATGATAACTATTATCAATTTTGCGAAACTAAATAGCATACCAGGGTAAGCAGACACCGGGGATACAGTGAAAAAAATTTAGTTGGGTATCTAAAAAAAATCGCCGGAGTGCTGAGACTTGAAGCTCGGCCTTCAGCGCGAGATCGCTGGCTTCCGCAGTGCTTTGATTGCGCGTGCCGGCGCGTTCACACTTGTGTTTGGAAGGGCAGAAAGTTCACGCTGAAACCGGAGCTTCTATCTCAGCTTAAAAGTGAACGGAGTATAGCAAAGCGCAGGTATAGAATACCGTCTACTAAAAGTCTTATTAAAGAGTGTTACGGAACCAGAATAAAACACGGTCGATAGACGACACGATCTGTACCTCGGATGGGGAGCTGGGACCGATCGTTTTTAAGGACGTTTAGAGAACCGCGTTTGGAGACGATCGGTGCAGGTTGCGCCTCCTGGCAACGGAAATGAGCAAGGAGTGTTTGGCAATTTCACAGAACTGATGGAACAGTATTTTTCTTTTGAGAACTTTGAAGCCAGATTTTTGGAACTATCCATATTTCGTCTCGTTTTGCTAGGATGGGAGCACTAAATGCGGCGGTGTCGTCCCCACTGTGACTGAACAGTTCCTTCGTCTAAAGGAGCAGACGATCTTCGCGGTAATGATGGCGCTACAACTTTTTGACGATATGTTCGAATTGACTTTATTCGGCGAGGAAAAGAACATAAAAAGTCATTTCATTTGACTTGGCTAACCCAAAAAGGGTGAAATTGTTGAAGGGCAAGGTTCGACCTCGCGTCGATGGATGAAGTGGTTGTGCTACGCAAACTTTGCCCCCACAGAGCCGACGTAGCTCATCTTCGCCCCGCGCTGCAAATCCCGGACACCGTTACCACCAACGGCTGGGTCATCGGACAGGGTTTGAACCCGTGTCGTCGGCAGCTTATCAAAAAGGGAGAGCGACACTTCAATTAACTGAGCTATGACGCATGATTATAATGCAATTAAATGCAAATGTGCAAGTGAGCTGGACGAGAATGACGAAAATAATTCCTGGGGAAGGGCAAACAAGACGGACAAAGGACAAACCCAAAAGCTCCCTAATACATCCCGCAAACTGAGACAAACGAACAATGTGATTCTAAGAAGGCATTGGTGTCTTGTCCATGTTTCGTTTGCTTTCTGTTTTATTTGGCGTGAGTTCGACTTGATTCTCTCACCGCCACCATGACATTTCTTCCGGAAACAACCACGAATACTTTCATTGACGTTTGTTTGAAGCTTCGGCATGTCTCTTCCCACAGCGAAACAGCCGTTCTATAAACGAGTCGAGAGGCTTTTGATGTCAGCCACCTTGACTACATTAGGGAGTTTTCGTAGATCGTTTTCGTCGTCCCGCAAGGCCCTCCGCAACCGCTACGATAGCGGGAACTCCACAGTCAAGGCTATCGGCGCGCAGGCGCAGTAGCAACTTCTTCGTTGCGGAACGCTTAGCGGAGGGGGCAGCGCGGTCTACGAAAACTCCCTATTATCACAGCTTACGGTTCGGACACTAGACTATACGGTAAGGCGCAGTGGACCTTGCGTGCTCATTCATACCCGAGTGCCGATTGTATCGTATACGCCTCGCAAGTGGGCTCATTTTCGTCTTCTGCGCATAAGAAAGGAAGTAGCGGTGACGTCAGAGCTCCGAGCCCTGATTGGCTGATCGCGACCCCCTATCTGAGCGTCGTCTGCTCCTTTGCAACGTCGTCTGCTCACAACGTCGTCTGCGTCTGTCTTACCTTTCCTGCGACTTTCGGAGCGAACTCGACCTCGCCTTTAAGAGAGGGCAGACGAAATAATTTGAGCGGTACGTTGTTTTTGTCTAACAACTAGCAGACGCGCATCAAGGAGGGAAGTCAAAGGACTCCCTGGCGAGGTGTCCCGGGGCGCCGAGGTTTTTTTGCTTACAACCGAGGCAAGTTCCCTCCCAAATACTTTTTCCCTCCATTCGTGTGCGGCGAGACCCCTCACTCTTTAACGGCGTCGGCGGGTTGGCGCAGTTAACGTCGTCTGCTTTACGTCTGCTAGTCAAAGCGGTCAAAGCGATGGCTGCTTTACCTTTGCTGCGTCTGTCGGAGATTCACCGCTTTTTCATCGGCGAGAGTCACCGTTGCCTCGGCAAAGAAGGAGATAACAAGAGGAAGAAATAGACATTTTAATCTAAAACTAAGTCAGCAATCAAAGTATAACACGGGAAGGGTTCACAAGGGTCGCGCGGGCATATTCCACTCAGCACGCCAGCCGGTCGTGGGCAGACGGTCGCCGAGTCGCGGAGAGCCTGCTAGGCCTAACTGCCCAGCTCGTTTGGTCGCGTTCGGTGGGATCGTGGCCGTGGGAGCTTTTCCCGGGTGTTTGTGGATCCAGCGTTTTTGTTCGTCGTGGTCTGTTTCAAGTACTTTTTACTTTTTTCTTGCTGCTTGAAGTCGGGACGCGTCAGAACCGCACGTAAAAAAATAAACGTCCGTGGGTCGTCGCGACCGCGACGTTGTCGGCCATGCTGATTTGATCGTAAGAAGTGCGTAAGACAGCTTCGGAGCTGTCGTAGGAGTTCGTCGTAACCCGCACAAAACTCAAAAAAATTTCGTTTCGTGAATACGAATTTGTTCTTAAGTTTTGTCTTACGCACATTTTTGGCGTAAGATCGCTTCGTGAATCTGGCCTCTGCACTTCCGAAAGTCGCAGGAAAGGTAAGACAGACGCAGACGACGTTGCGAGCAGACGACGTTGCAAAGGAGCAGACGACGCTCAGATAGGGGGGCGCGATCAGCCAATCAGGGCTCGGCGTTCTGACGTCACCGCTACCCCCTGCGCGAGAAGCAGACGAACTTGCCCTCCGCATTGTTTGTGAAAAAAATGGTTCCCTAAAACTCTCTATTGTGTGGACCGGAAGGACACGGTCTTCCACTCAAACCAATCTTTAGGCGCGAAAATGGTATAAACGTTTGGAGCGAGACCTGGTTAATATGGTAGATATGGAAATCTTTCGATACGAGGTTTGACGACGGCTGAAATTGCACTCGTTCCACCTGCAGTTCCACGCACAGTATGGGGCCAGGGAGTGTTCGTTGTGTTGCTGCAATTGAACACTCTTTTGGGAATTAAATTCGGATGGCATGGCGCGGAAATTGTAGGTTAGAAGAACATGTTAGCCTGTAATATGTCTTCCCATCCCTTGGTGGAAATCTTCATAGTTTGCCTCGAGACTGGCAAACGTCTTGTTTGCTTTGAGCGATGTGTTCCCTCCTGAGATAAATCACTCCGGTGGCTCATCTGTTTTTTGACAGCACTTGTCAGCTCCAATCCAAGGACTGAAAGTGCAATACAAGGCGGAACGAAAATGCCAAGAGAAACAACATGTTGGCCGAGATTATATAAAGCCGTTATTAGGGAGCTTTTGTTTGACCGTCTGTCCTCCCCCGCTGCTCCCCGCAACGAAGACGCCGCTACTGCGCACGCGCGCCGCTAGCCTTGTCTGCAGACTTGGGTATCTCGCGTGGTTTGCGGTAAGCGTTGCAGGACGGCGGAAACGATCTACGAAAACTTCCCATTTGACGCACCTTGGGAAATCGCCCAATCGAAGCGTGAGCTCTATCCCGATCCGACCAACCGGCCAGACTAATTTCTTTCCTTTTATTAATCCCCCGCTGCGAGCTTTAGTGCTCGGCAGATCGGGCCTGCCGACCGGCGACCTCCCCCAAATCGTAATCACCTCGTCTTTGGCGAGACCAGCGAAGGTGCTTCGACGCTGCTAATGAGGCGCTCGCGGTCTCAACCCTCCCGCCGACGCTAAACGGAGTTTCAGCGCCGATTCCCCCGCCGCACGCGATTCTCGGCCAAGGTGGCGGCGCGGCCACGCCGCCTAATTACATCGCAGCGCGTGCCTCGGCCACGTTTCGGCCCACCGGGCCGCGACGCGTGGCGGCCGCCGCTTACCGAGCACCTGCCGCTAAAGCTCGAGCACGCGACAGAGACATATACGAGGCCTCGGGAACTCCTTAGGCTTCCCCCCTCGGGAACGTATACCGAGAAAGAAACGCTGGTCCGGCGTCTCGCTTTTAAAAGGGCAATTACGGCGGAGACCCTCCCGGAGAACACTACCGTTCCCAAGAATGCGTTCGCCTGCGCTAAGGGCGTTCTTTAGCCTCCTTTTTACGTGTTTTCTTCTGGTCGTCGTGAATTGGTCTCCTGGCCCGCAGACCTCGTATTGTCTGTGGCGCGCCGCGTTTCGAATAACGGTAGTGTTCGAGGTCGTTCTCGCGAAGGGGAGCCTTTGGAGTCGTTTTTTCTCCGCCGGAGTTTCCCGTGCGCGTTCTTCGACGCGTGAAATGATATGCGTTTCGGTTATCCGTGCCGTCGGACTGGAAGTGTCCTCCTGCGAGGTCGGGAGGCGTTCGGGTTTCGGCGCTTGTCGTCGTGGCGAGACACTTCCGTCTTCCCTGTCGACTCGGAACGGGTCACTTGGATCCGATCGTCGCCTATTTTAGGCGGACCCCTTCCCCTGCGTTAGGCAAGGCGCGTTGCGCTCCGTGCGCTTCCGTATACGGTTCCGCTTCTCCACCCTTCCCAGTCTTTGAATTGATAAAACGTCGAGTTTCTTGACATTTCCAACTCCTCGGATCCTGAGAAATTTAATTGCGAGTTTAAAGGGACACTGACACCCCCAAAAAAATGTTGTTTATGTTTTGCCGGGTGATCTATTATGGTGTCAGAAGACTACCCAATCGATATTTTGCTACAGCGTCACGTATACTTTTAATAAAGTAAAAAGAACAAAGAAAAAACAGACAAACAACGCAGTTTCTAGAAGTCGAAACCGGACTGGGGAAGGGGAAGAAATATGGAGGAGGAGAAAGCTACCGGACGTCACGTGGCTGTGCTACTTTTTTTTTTTTTTCTTCAATCAACGTATTTGCAGCTCTTTAGTCACAAAAACCGGGTATCCTGTTTATTTTCTATTTTTAATACTGTGGGTCTGCCTTCGAGGACCCACGACTTCGATTATATTTGGTGGTTGTGTCTAAACCATGGAAAACGGCACGTGACCTCGGAGAAGAGATTGAGCGCGACTCACACCGGCCAGTTCTCGATCGGCGGTTTGCGGGTGGAAAGAAAACGAATTTCACGCCGCGAATGGTTTTCTGGGTAGTTGGGTCTTTATATATTATGTAAAAAAGAAAAAAAACCTTGGCGAGCATAAATACCCTGTCAGTGTCTCTTTGAGAATAGCGTACACAAAGAAATATATGCGCCAATCGAAAACGCGGTCTGAACACGGCGCATGCGCTGTGGCGGCGACGCTCTTTCTTCGTATAATGGTATAAAATTCTCTAATGAATCGATATTGATTCCTTTTAATCAACATCGTCAAAGTGCAGAGCATTCCTCTTGGCACTGATGTACTCGGGGGGTACTCGCAATATTCTATTTCGGCAGAACCCCACAACGTGTGCTGGCAAACCGTATGCCCACATCGCCTCGCATTCTTCGGAACGGATAATACGGTGAAACCATCTACCAGGTCTTCTGTTATTGCCTCGTAAATCGTCGGAGCAATTTAATGGCGAGCGTGTTAGACTCTATGTTGTCGTCGCTTTCAGAGTTGGCGTTCCTACACCCTGCATCACAACTGGAAATCAGCTTGAAACACGGAACCTCGGAGTTACTGGCTAGTCTGCCCTCGGGCAGGTACATAAAAGCGGGCAAAACATGTCGAATATTTTACGGCGTTCCCGAAAAAAACAAAAAAAAAAACATTACCGTTTGCTTTTTTTAGACCACTTTTCCAAAATCACGAAGTGAGGTGCCCGTAATTTGCGTTAGACTAAAGTACTCTTTAGTTTGGTCTAAAGGCCCGTTCACACTCTTGCAACCGAGTACGACCGAGAAAGACTTCTTGAGACCGGATGCGCTGAGCCGAGCTGGTCCTAAGAGATCGCAAGAGGCTTAAATACCGGTTTGGTCTCTCTCGGTCGTACTCGGTTGCAAGAGTGTGAACGGGCCTTAAAGGACATGATAAAAGTACTAACGCGAGCTAATTGGTCTGAAAAAACGTTAGCGCGCAGAAAGTCGCGGGTTACCTAAACGAAGTTCGAAGGACAGGCACCGAACTCGAAAGTCTAAACTAAACTTTTATTGAAGAAACGCCGCCGAAGGAAACACCCGAGCCAGAACGAAATCCAGACGGGCGTTTCTTTTTTTTTTTTTTTTTTATTAGTACATGCGGTGCTGTGAGTTTGGCTCTCGTCCTGCGGACTTCTGTTTTCGTTCTCTCGGACTTCTCTCGCGCCGAGTACGTTTTTTAGGCGCTGCATGAACGAACGAGGAGGCGCCATGTTAACACGGCCGCTTGATGATCGAATCGTTGCTCGGAGGAAGTGCGAACGGGACAGTCTCGTGAAGCTCGACGCAGCAGCACCGGGCCCGTTAGAGGTAAACCCCATGCGAACGAGCGTTCGAAAGGAATAAAAATAAACATGACATATGCACAAAAGTGCCCTCCTGAAAATGGTCATGGTCACGTGGAGTCTTTCATTTTCGGACGTCAAATTTATCGGCCCTGGCGCAGTCCCCCCTCGTTGGAAATTATTCGCGATGCACCCATGTGACCGTCAACACGTCTCTGACAGTGTCTCTAAGGGCTGTCTTTTATACGATATGTGAGCGCTGCTAGCACATCGTATAAAGGACGGCATTCAGAGGCTCAAAATCCGAGTTCATTCGTCAATCGCTCGAGTATCGTTCGATGACATGTCGCTCCTAATGGGCTCTCCACTCCCCCAATATACGGTGTGTTCCCGGATTCGTTCACCTGACCTCATCGGGAGAGCGAGCTCTTCTCAGGCTCTGCAGGCTGATCGAAAACGAGCGACTTGCTTTTGTGCCCCCGCGCGAGTGGCGGTGCTTCACGAGACGAGAAGTCCCAGAGACGCGGTCGGCGGCCCGCTTTCGCAACGACTGATGGATGTGCCTTCGATCTGCTTACGCGCGCCCTGTATATATAGTCCTCCCAGCGCTGTTCCCAAAGCCTGCCTCCCGGTTATTTCCCGCTTGGCGTTCTTCTTAACAGCCTTTGTTGACTCGTGTCTCGCTGTTTGTCTCCCGAGTCAGTATGTCGTTGCAGCTCGCTCGAACCCGGACTCGATTGCTTCACGCGCCTGGTTTGGTCGGGGAAAAAAAGTGGGTCGCTCGAGTGGCGCGGGGGGGTGACTCCTTCAAATTCGCATCAGGCGTTCCGCGCTCGGCTCGGCTGATTTGCCATTGTGTGTCGCCGATGCGAGCGACGGCCCCCCGAGGTCGCGCCCTCGCGTCGACTCCGAACAGGGTGCCTAGACGTCAGAGTGTTTCCAACGGCTTGGTTAGGGGCCACGCGGTTTGTGGGCCGCGTTTCGAAAAGATCTGCGATGAAAGAGTCGATCGTCCCCGAGCGTCTTCACCTCTCCGGCCTGTTTTATCTTCGCCAGGAGACAACGCGACGCACGCGCCTTTGCGCTCAAGCTGTTCGGGAAGCGTCCGCCGTAAAATTGCAGACGCTGTCCGTGCTCTTACATCTAGGCTCTCTAACTCCGAGCTCTTGCAGCAGCGCCGAAAGGGACACTGGGACTCGCCTGTTCGTTTCTCTCTTCCGGAACAATGGGGTGCTCGATGCGCGCGCCATTAGGAAGAACGGCTCGGGCGTGCGTGCTTTGCGGGTTGCGACGAAGGCGGCCGTTGGAGCGCGCTAAGCCTCGGCAGTGTCAGAGCGGCGGTGATCACCGGTGAAATTACACCTCCGTGTTGATTTCCTAACAACCACACACACACACACACACACACACACACACGCACGCGCACGCGCACGCGCACACACGCACACGCACACTTTCGCTCAAACACACACAAACAAACAAACGAACAAATATAATATCGACACGCGCTATAACCGAGTATGGCTACCATCTCCGCGTGTGTTCAAAGGAGAAAAATGTCGAATGGTACGATACAAATTCAGAATTTTCTCCCGTTGTAACTCAGTGATAACGAGTGCGTCATATGCCGACCAGGCTAGAAAGTTTGGTTCGACAGATAGCGCCATCTTATGCGGAAGTCTCGCAACTGTGAGACGACCACGCCGCGATCAGTGGACCCGATCTCGAGCACGAACGTTGGAGTGTCCTGCCGAAGTGTGACGCAGCGCTCGGTGCCTATCGCTCAATAACATGCTGCCCACATTTTTTTTTTCTTTTTAGGGGGGGGGGGGGGGGGACATTTGCTGCACTGATTAGCAGCCTGTTGTGAAGAGGTGATTCCGTCACACAGATCGTAATTTTTAGCAGTATTACTATGCGTGGTTTCCACTGACGTCTCATCAGCCGCCATTGTGCTGGCCTTGCTGCTGAGCACGCGTAACGTTGACAGCATACATTTCGCGTCACCAAATTAATTTTTTTTTTCGGCAAGAACAAGTCCGAACGACCTAAAAAGACCATGAGCACGGAACAATCACGCCACGTGGAAGGCACGCATTAAAATACTTTAATCTTTCGATAGAGGTACCTATTATGTACATAAAGCCACGCGCATGCACCAGTAGCGTTTACAGCGTTGTGTACTAGGTATGAAACGAAGCGTATGAGTATCTAAAACCCCGACTGGGGGCCACATGCCGCCGCGTGATTTAAAGGGTTCAGCCGCGTGCGTGCATCTAGCCTCCATCGATTGCCCTTATACTTACTATACTACAAAACAAACTCGAACCTTACGTCGAATATCTGTCACCGTAATCGACCTTCTTTCTTTCTCTCTCTCTAACGGAAACACACACATGGACAGATGCGCACCCATGCCTCACGTGCACCGAAGATTTCATTATGATAAGGCGGAATGTCGGGTCGAGATCTCACGCACGTCCCTCGCATATATACGTTGGGCGAAAGCGTCGTGAAAAATGACCGGGTGGATGCAAACATCGGCCGTGCACTCATTCGGCAGGCAGAGTCCTCGCTTCCCCTGCCGGGACACCAAAGGCGGCGTCGTGTCTCTCTCCCCTTCGACACACGACCGCGCGGCCAGAGGTCACGAAGTTCTTCGCTGTGCCTCGTGGTAATTTCGAATATCACGCAGTGTCGGGGTCGGGGTGCGTGCGAGATTAAAGATGTCGCAAGTTCTCCGAAAGACCTGCGCTTGGAGGTTGCTGCGTTTCTTTTTTTTCCTTTTCTTCCCAGTCGGAAACGTGCCTTGAACGCATACGTGCCACGCAGTGTGTGCACACACACACGCACGCACACTCACATACATACGCACGCACAGAGAAAGAGAGAGAGAGATAGAGACGCGCTCGAATCGCGACAGAATGAAGCGCTGCGACGCTCTTTGCGCATTCCGCCAGCGTGATCTCGGTCGTTTTGTCTGTGCGGTGCCTGCGTCGGGGCCTCCCCTTTCCTCCCACCTGTTCGTGAATTGTTAACGTCTTGACATCTCTGCGATCATCTTTTATGTAGCGCATGCACTCTGCTCTCGCGGAAAACGTGACGCCATGTTTTAAGAGGACTCCCGTCGGTTTGTCCCGCAGGGGTCTTCAACCCTGCGCGAGTGCGGTTTCCGCGGCGTGTGGGGTCTTCCCTTCCCATCCATTTAGCCGAAGTGCGACGTACCACATTGTTTGTTTGTGTCTGTTCCTTAACCTCAGCGGCAGTTGCGTTTCGTAAATGAAGTGTCGGTGAATAAAGTGTTGTCACTAATGGTGTCGCGTGCGCAATGTTCGCTTTTAATTTTCTTCTCCACCGTTCTTTTGTGTTTTTAGGGGGCTTTAGAGGAAATGTTTCACCCGTGCACTCCGCGTTTGTTTGTTTGTCGTTAGCGAATGAATGGAATAAACGAACAGGCATCTAAAGCGCGAATTCTTTCTGTTAGTAAGTACGCCGAAAGTAGGAGTAGTTATTCTACGAGTCAGCTGAAAAGATATGAACAGCATTGTCACGAAATCGGAACAAATTCTGCGCGCAGAACAAATATTTTTGCGTGATCCGTATGGAGCATAGTATAAAGGTCCACTCAGCACATCCTTTATTCGGCCCCCGCCAATGCTCTCTCGCTGTTACTTCCACAGCATGTCCAGACGGCGTGTGACTGACTCGAAATGCGGTGGTAGCAGGGATGGGCAATATACACGCAAATATGTATCGAAATACAAATACAAAATACTTTGTCAAAAATGTATTTAATTACAAATCTAATTGCATTTCCAAAAAAACATTTAAGTACAAGATACAAATACAACCAAATGTATTTGGTCTCCTCCAAATACATTTCCAAATACATTCCTCAAGATTTGCGTCAGCGACTTCAGGGCACCTGCAAAGGGTTTCTGGGTATCTCATTTTAATTTTGCATCGCACACTCTGGAGTTAGTGTATGAGGCTCTAGTAACGTAATAAAAATATAATCACAAAAAAGATGTAATCCGCTTGGACGTAATAGGTGAAAAAAGTACAGAGCTTCAAGCAGCTTTTTTTGTCGATTACATTTTGGTATAGACCAACAAAGAACCGAGACGACCAAGACGTGCAGCACTAGCTAGAGATTCTTTTATTGTTGTAACTCGCACCAGTTACGAAAATCTGGACGACCCGCGCATTTAAAATGTTCCAGGCAAAAATATGGATAGAAATCAGGCTGGAAAG
Organism: Ixodes scapularis; assembly: GCF_016920785.2. Lineage (NCBI taxonomy): Eukaryota > Metazoa > Arthropoda > Arachnida > Ixodida > Ixodidae > Ixodes > Ixodes scapularis. The sequence goes on along the minus strand of NW_024609835.1, from coordinate 36,573,558 downwards.
CATCACAAGTTGTCGCAGGCACTTATTTAGCCAGTCTGCCTGTGAACGTCGATTTCGTCACTATTCTTGCCCAGGACTAGCACCGTAATCACAAAGTCACTAAACGCTTGTGCTTGATTGAGAGACACTGCATTCGGTGCAGAACATAGTTTTCTTCCTGCTCTGGACAGTGACAACAAATTTGAGGGATGTATTTTCGCCCACAAAATTGTATTTAATTACAATTGTATTTGAAGTACTCACGTTTTAGTATTTAAATACACACGTCAAACACATTCCCCAATTTGTAATGAAATACATATGCAAAATACACAAAGTATTTGAAATACGTATTTTAAATACTTGTATTTGAAATACTGTCCATCCCTGGGTGGTAGAAACGCGGATATTCCTTCTCCGCTGTTTCCGCTCGCATGTCTTCCAGCAGGGCGAGCGAATCTTCGAAGACCATCTCCGATGCTAAGGAACCTGTCGAACAGAGACGCCGTGTTCCCCCCGGCGGCGTAGTCTGCCCAGCGGGTCGCCGCCGCCCGTGCGGCTTTCCCGAGCGAACCGTCGGACCCCGACCAGCTCGTCCTTTTAAAACTGCACCGGATTCGGCAGGCCCGTCACGTCTCCTCGGCTACCGTTCTCTCCTTCGTCCCTCTCTACAGCTCCCTGCGGACACTTCTGTTTTCGGTCTGTTCCCGGGGGAACTTGTCGACGGCGGACGCCGGTTTCCTGCCGCCAGCGGCTCCTGGTGCCGAGGATGCGCGCGGCTGGGTCGTCGCCGTCTCGGCACCGCTCTCCTTCGCTCGGCCTTGGCTGTTGTTAACGGTCCGGCCTTCTGCTTGATGGCCTTCTGCTTCCCCGCTTGATTGGTCTGGCATTGTTTCCCGACCGGGTTCCTGCGTCTCCCCTTCACTCCCACGCTCGCCGAGAACCCAACAACACGCACCGAAATAAAACGAAGAGGCGGAAGAACAAATATATATATATACTTTTTTGTTGTTGTTGAAGCTGACCGCGCAGCGGGTGACACATTATCCGCGTACAAAGTCTTCTGCGCCCGACGCTCGAGGGTCGACTTTTGTTATTGGGGGACAGTTTCTGCGTATGTGTGTGTGTGAACTCGCGGCGTGTGAAATGGTTCAAAGGGTCTCGCATTCCTCTCGCTTCTTACGGTGTTCGCGCTCCCCAGTAATCAACAAGTGCGTCATTGCCGCTCATGGAAGAGGGGGTGCACCGATTTCAACGGCATCCGAGTATTAGCCAAAGCATTCGTGCTAAACATCGCCGAATTAAATGTACTGAAAAAAAAAAAAAAAAAAAGAAACGTATGGAACAATTGGACATTTGGGTGATACAATGGCTGTAATGTCATCACTCGGTACAGGCGCTTGCACCTGAAGGTGCTCTGTACTTTGTTTCACCATAAATGAGCGCAGTCAAAGGCGGAACCGATACAAACACGGACACGCGCACTAAAAACGTAAGGTACGGGTACATTCCCACGGCAAGATAACGAACGGCGTGACGTTGTGCTTTGGCAATGCTTGATGGTCCCCATTGTCTGGTAGCCGTCGGCCGCGCTCTAACAACAACCTAAAATAAAACGAAGTATGGGCAGCTTGATCTCTCACCTGTCCTTCTTTGTTCTGTGCTGCGTTATAGACCCCTTTCGAAATTTACGTGTCGATCATTAGAAGCTCGGAACCACCGCACAATGGTGTATGGCGTAACAACTGGCATCGTGGAACGTGCGAGTCATTTTAGGAGATAGCGATTGTCGGAGCCCGGCCAACGCTTGAAGCCGACGAGCCAATCAAACAGCGTCGAAAGTGCAACGTCACTCCGCTCATTACCTTTTCCTGTGGGTGTTTTTTTTTTTTTTTTTCTCGTCTAATCCAACCAAACGCATAAAGTGTGCCGTGACGTTGCGGTTTCAGTCCGCCATTGTGCAGGGATTGCACAACTGCCAACAGAGGGCAGTCTTTCGAAAGGGGTCGTCAGCCGCGGCCCTACGATTTTGAAGCCAGCCAGGAACTGGCTTTACAACAGAACTTCGTTTTAGTTTAGGCCAGAGCGCAAAGGCGAGACGACACAATGAAGTACGGCGTCCGGGCTCCCCGTGCCATCCTCGAAGCGCGAGTGCCACTCAAAACACCTCGCACACCTCCCTGCTTTTTGACAAAAGTCTTCTATGTAATTTCAGATGTCTCTGTTTTAGATTTGCCGAGTTTGAAGTAAAATTGATATTCGCTTTCGCTTTGGTTTGCAGTTAGTAGAGAAATCGCCATTATGCTCGTGCATGTTGTCAAACAAACCCGTGTAGCGTAGCTCCAAATGTTCACAGAGCGACGCCCTTTTGAAATAACGAGACACGAAAGGTCCTTTTTTTCGACTACTGCGCGCGCATCACTGTTCTCCCCTCTCTTCTTACGCTGCAATATCAGTCCCGGAATGTTTTGATCACACCTCGTACTTATCCAAAGACTAAACGCGTATTGATTGCCATGGCGCGCCTTCTGCGCACTATTCAATTATCCAATCATTCAAATAAGCCACTCACAGAAACACGATGCACGCGGTGAGAAAGTGACGTTACGTTTTCGGTACTCACTGATTAACGCAATCGGCTCGTCGGCTGCACTCCAACTTCGTGTGAATCTGATTATGGACTCTTCCAGTAATCTTCTTGTGAGGATAGGGGAGGCTGCCATCTTTGATTGCTGAGGCTGTGAACCGCCATTATCTGGGCACACGAGTTGCATACTGCGTCTGCGTCGACAGTGTATATAGTCGTGTCAGTTACTTCTCGGTCTTGTCGCCCCGGATGCATGGTACGAAACTAACTTGAAATCATTCTTGTTTACTCTATTACGAGGTGATCGGTGGCATTTGTATTTAGAATGAGCTCGCACTGACGTTCTAAGGCGATTGGTGCAGAACTAACGGACGTCACCAATATGTTTGTCGAGCTGCGTGGCAAAATGGAAAGCATTTCTACATTCGGAGACGTGAATTTCTTAGATTGTTTACCGGTGCGGCTGTATCTTCTTTCGCGCGCTCGGAAGATCCAGCGGCCCCGACCGGTGCTTGTCTCAAAGCCCCCGATTTGCTGCAAATTGGGGGTGGGGGGGGTCTGGGTGTGATGATTTGGTTATCACAGCACTGTCTTTTTCGATGGACATTAACTTGAACTACCATTAGCTTTTATGACAATGGCATGAACCTTATTGTTTTCAGCGTGTTGGAGTTGCGGCTCATCCATGGTTGAAATTTCTTCACACGCGGGTTTTACTCTTCGGCACTCGTAAAGTCGTATAAATAGCGATTTGTCGCGGTAACGTCTTTTCTTTATCTTTTTTTTTTGGGGGGGGGGGGGGGGGGGGGGGGGATTTGTGGGACGGCACCGCAAAGCGCGGCTGTGCTGCAAAGGGTCCATTGGGCCTTCACGGATGATTGCGTGCCCGACTACGGTTTAAGACGCCGGATCGAATGTAAACTCGTCCTTTGATTGCGGCGTCGCACAAACCGCCAGCCGCTCTCCCTCTTTTCCCGGGCCTTTCTCTGTCTGCACGCGCGCCTTTTCCTTTTCGGCCGACAGGCATTTGTTCCCGAAGAAGCGAGCGCCCGCATCCAAGAGCACTCGATTTGCGCGGCGGCCCTCGCGGTGCGCCTCTCGAAGCGCATCGCGGAGGGGCTTTGCTCGTTGCGAAATGGCCCTTGTGCTGTCTGCTTTCAATACTTTGACGTCGGGGATGTCTGTGCCCGTCCGGTGAATGGGTCTTTGTGCAACCACATCGTTGAAGTGGACTCAGTGCAGCGACATTTTGCGTTCAACAAAATGACGATAATGGTGCAGGGTCGCGGTGGGAATTGCATTCTTGTGACCTTGAATACCGATTTGTACGGCGCTGTATTTTTTTAGCGAAAATGAGCGTGTGGCTGCGCCCAGCATCATCATTATCACCATATTTCCCTTTTGACGTTAATTATAATGTTTAAGCGCTGTCGCACACCGGCCTTTTTTTTTTTTTCTTTTTACGCCACATTGTTTGTGCCTTGTCTCGTTTAAGATTCACCTGTTTCATTTTATTTCTTTACAAAGAAACTGGACATTGCTTACGTTTGAGTTTCTTATGTGTATTTCTGACGAAGAAATTGTGATGTGTACAAACGAATCTTCTTTTTTTTTTTTTTTTTTTTTTTGCGCGGCACAAAGGAAAAAAAAGTGTTAGCAATTTGATTTGGTAAACAAAAAGCTCCGAAAAAAAATAAGGGGCACAGACGAAGATAAACAGGAACAGGCGCACTCTCAAGTGAGGTTTATTGAAAATGCACACGTTACATAGCCAGAAAAACCTCGTTTACCTTATCTGCTCAGCCCGCGTTTCAAAAATTCAAACTCATTTGTAGATAAGGATAGGGACCGTGTCAGTTATATACATTTCTTCTCTCTGTTCCTAATTTCAAATGCCTCGTGTAATTCTCGCGACACTATCTTTGTACCTAGCCGCAATCTTAATGTCATTGAAGGCCGCAGTGCACGATCATCTATCGCAATGAATTGCAAGGTGCCCCGAAGGCGTCGTTCTTGTAGAGGCAGCGTGCGCGCGGGTGCGATCATTAACGCACCTGCCCGTCTGGCCCACGTATGTCATCCCACTCGTCATGGGGATTTGATAGACGACGCCAGTGGCGCATTCGACGTACTCATTTCGGTGTTTAGTAGTGCACGGATATGAAGACGACTGTGGGGATTTTATCTGACGACAAAGTCGCGCCATCTTATTGGGCGCTGAAAAAACTACCGGTACATTGTAGAGCTGGGCTACCTTTTTTAGATCGTGCGTGACATTGTGCATACATGGAATGACAACAGGCCTCGAAGTCGGTCTATCGCCGTTTGATTTCTGATTACCTTTAATCTTTTTTATTAAGCTTTCTTCCACTTCAACCAAAGACCTCAGCGGAACACCAGCCCTCTGCAGGCGTTCTATCTGATCCTCAAAAGCTGCCTTGTGCATTGTGCAAACATGACTTTCTAAGGGAAGCCCCCAGGTACGAGCTGGCTATGCCCCTATTGACAACCTTCGAGTGGGCGGAATCAAAAGGAAGGATGGCCTTCTTTTATTCGAGGCGCATACTTCCAACAAACATGGTCCCCCAAAAACGATAGCTCGAGCTCCAAGAATTGCAGTTTGCTTTATTTCGGTAATTCATGCGTAAATGTCAACCCGGGGCAACAGAATTTAAACACGTCTAGCAACTGAGAGACTTCACTGCAAGGGGGCCCCGCCGAGCGGCTGAGGACGAGGAATCGTCGACGTATCTGAAGATCTTCACATTGTCATCGTTCGAAATTTTCAAAGCAATTTTTTTTTTTTCCAGAGCTGCCCAGAAAAATATTACACAAAACAGGTGCAACACTGGACCCGATTCAAGTGCCTTTTCTTTTGCACATAAAGACTCCCTTCGAATAACACAAACGTATGTTTTAGGTAAAAACCCAGGAGCTCAAGAAAGCTATCAACATTGATGCCCGAAGAATTCTGGAAGGCGACAACTCCGTTCTGGTCTGTGCATTGTCTCACTGCCGAGAATAGGGGTTCATGAGGAATCGAGTAAAACAAATCCTCGACGTCGACGGAAAACCCACTGCGCATACACTGCCCCACCCCCTCCCCCAGAAATTCAGTGCCGCATTCTGAATTTCTCAATAAACGGGTCATGCAGCTCAAGCACGCACAAATGTTTGCGCAGGAAATTACCCATGCGAAACTGCCACGCGCCTCTCTCTGTAACAATGGCCCTAAAGGGAACTTCAAGCTTATGTGTTCTAGCAGTAAAAGATATGTCGGGGTTCAATTTCTTGCTAGACCGGACGCTGTTTAGCTACCCCGATAGTTCCAATTTGCTGAATGAGTCCTGGGCCCGACATTTCACCTTTGACAAGGGTTCTGGAGAGACCCGCTTGAAATTCTTGTCGATGGCCTGGCTTGCCTTCGCACCGTACAGGGCGGACGGAGCAACGACGAATCCTCCTTTCTTATCAGCAGTTACCAGCTTGAGGTTGTGTTCCGAAAAGTAGGTAACAATGTTGGTGGTCTTGAAGCTTCTTGTTGATGGGCCAGCGGTGCGTTGGAGAACGTCCACGCCGTCGGCCGCGCATCGTTCTTTGTGCTCAGGCACAGTCAAGCCGCCCATCCATCATACCAAGGACAGCTTTGTGACGGGGCACAACCTCAGTTCCTGGCTAAACTTCGGTCCGTGGTGCAAGGCAGACTTGATGTTTGACGGTAAAGTGGCACCTCCAAGAATGGTGACACCTTCTTGCTTCCTGACGTTGGCGGCGCCCTTCTTCACCAGCGAAGTCCGGACTTGCTCCCAAAAGACGTCTGTGTATTGTACAGCTGTTCGAAGGCGGCTTTTGAAGGCTTGTTCTGCAGCGTGTGTCCCCACCCCAAAATAATAGTACGTGATCTTCAAGCAATCCCTGTACCTCTCAACTTGTTTCCAGGTCGCCAGTGTTGCAATTTACTTGAAGCTTAGACTCGTTCCATTAGTTTTCTTCGATTAAGATGACTTCCAATACTGAAGGCAATGGATTTGCAGAGTAATAAACCCGATTCCTTTTGCCACAACTGGGTGTTTATCAGAATTTGGGATTAAAGAGCATGTGGAGAAAATCTAGACATCAGTCCATCGTGTATACTCAAACGTTCTGAAGCGATCACCTGAACAAAACTTACACTCAATCCCTCAATCTACTCTCCACTTATCCTCGAACCGTAAATTCGAATACTTGTTTATTGATTGATAATTTATTTCTTACCGTCTGTAAGGCTGACTCTGGTGGCCAGTTGGGCATCGATTGCCGAGTGTTTCTTGGGCAGCTTCGCCATAAAACTTAAATTAAATTTTCTCTATTTTTAATTCCTCACGCCGTTGTTGTAGGGTCTCTACTTTCATGAGAAGGTCTTTATATAACTTCTGAGTTTAACTTGTACGCCTTCGTCGTTCAGACTTTCTTCCTGCCAAACTTATAGTAATAAAAAAAAAGGGGGGGGGGGGATCCTCAAAGCGGCCTTTAATATTCATTACCGTACTGTCGCCAAACATGTATCCCTCAGTCTAACTGAAACATTCAGTCAGATCCGCTCCCCCGAGACCAGACAGGCAGCTGCGGTCCCTTTTAAGGACCGGCCATTTGCATGCGTTATTCAGGAACACGGGATTCGCTCGCGTTGCCTCGTACAAGAGCTGCCTCCTTCGCAAAAACTAGGCTCGGCAGAGGGTCGGACACTCGGCGCTTCGCAGAAATCTGATTCTCTCTCCGGATCACGCTGCAGTTCACCTCGGAAGTTCAAAGAGGACGGTACATTTTGTGGGCGAACATAATAAACGTGCCACGGCGGGAAGCCATTTCGTCGAAACTTCAACGACTGCTTTGACTAAATGACGCTGTTGCGAGGGAACTACCCTGGTGGCTTACCTGGCTTCCATGTTTCGTTAAAGGAAAGAAGAATGATAATGTTTCGCACTGGTGGCTCAAAGCGTGATAGTACAGTCGTCCGAAATGACTATATTCACTGGCGGCCTTTAAGAAGGTTAACCGTAGAGGTTGCGATGAAAGCCCCAACCACATGGCGTGTTTTTTCACGCGCCTTGCCCTCGTCAGCGTCGGCGCGCGTCGCTCGAGGTCACCCACAACAATGTGGCGCGTGGGCTGACGCGGAAATCTGGCCCGGACAGATGTCGGCCGACAGGGAGCGCCGCCCGTTGACGCGAGGTGACGCTGACGTGGACGAAACGCGTGAAAAATGTCCATCGTGGCTGGGCCCTACAGCTCGGTTAATCTCTCGGCTACCACAGATATCACAGTCCTCAATGAATCTCACCCGCGTTGTAGATCGAGGGAGCTCGTTATTATGTTGTAACTTGTTCATCGATCGTCTGCATTTTTTGTTTGTTGTATATGCGTTATATTTTGTTTCTCGGGCATTTCGAAGACTTTCGGACCGGATGCCTTTATATACTTCATTCACCCTTAGAGGGCTACGGAATCGAAATGACGTGAGCGCGAGCTCTCTATATACCCCTCTCTTCAAAGTCAACCAGCGAGAAGCGCAATCCGTATCGCGCTCGTGTCGCCAATAGTTCTCGCATGCTCAAGGGTACTGTCGTTGCTAACCTTGCCGCTTGGTGGCTTCAACGCGTGACAATCTCGCCTAGTAGTAGTATCCGAGGGCTGTACGCCCTGTGACCTATACAAAGCTTGCCCGTAACATCGTGTGCGGCCGTGCCGGTATTTGACATGCCACGAGCTTTCGCTTCACCTTGTTAGTTTCACATCGCAGAAGTAGTGGCTCGAGGGAACCAGTAAGTAAAAATAACCGTCAGTACCCAGTAATGGCGTACGGTTGGCCTGACAGAGGTTCCCATATCCTCAGATCAAGCTTCTAACGTCTGCAAAAACGACGATCTCTATGGGGTGTAATGCACGTTGCGGAAGCACAGTGAACTGAGACTGCAGCCAATCCCATAACCATGAGAGCTCGGGGTCGCTGCTTTGAAGCGTTATTCCGCAGAACGATCGAGCGCTCGCGCTAGAAATGCATGTCTCGAAGCCAGGAGCGCGGGCTAGCTCTCGCGCTTGCAGCTTGGGCTGCAGTCTCAGCTTACGAGCGTTCTGCGGCAAGTCACATTCAGTACTAATTAACTCCATGAGAGAGCCATACTGCCGCGAACTGGCGCTGCTTCTTGGGAACTCATGACGTCGCAGCATTCCAGCGGAGCTTCAGAGACCGCCACCAGACGCAATTTCGAAATCTGTTCACTCGTTTTACAATTAGTCTTCTTGACCTCTCCGCCTGCAGCCCAGAAACACTAGTCTAGGCTAGTGTTTCTGGGCGACCGGCCTACCATGGACCACATCTAAACAAAGAAATAAAAATGCAAACATTTCGTTTACGTGTAAGTCGTAATCCAAGTTTTCCAGAATAAGAAGGTCGTCCTTTAGGTTTATATTTGTAGCAGCTCGTGGCGCGACAGCCCGAGAGACGTATTTGTGCCATCCGAAACCATGTAAAACCATTTTGGCGGTACTAGCAGACACCACTTCGTGTTCTTCTGCTACTCAGTTCGAACCAATGCGGAGCGCAAGTTCGTCTGCTTCTTTCGCAGAGGTTGTGGTGACGTCAGAACTCCGAGCTCCGATTGGCTCTGATTGAAGGAATAGTGGGTAGAACCTCAAGGCAACTAGCACTAAAAGCTACCCACTATCCTTGCAATCAGAGCCAATCAGAGCTCGGCATTCTGACGTCACCACAACCCGTGCAAAAAGAAGCAGACGAACACTCAGCCGTCTGCAAACTCCATCGCCGTCCTCCCTCGTGTCTTCTCCTTCCCATCTCCCGCTCACGCAACTCGTCCTGCTCGGGCATCTTCGCAGCACGACAAGGCGTGTTGGGCAACAAGCCCTCGGTGAAGACCGCCATTACGCGCCGGCCGACCGGTGTTACAAGGTTCCCGACGTCCAGCGGCGCACGCGAGGACAAGTCGGGCCACTGCCGACTCGTGATCTCGCGCCTGCGTGTGCTATGCGTGCCCGTTCGCGCACCGAGCAAAACACGGCGGGAATTTAGGTCGTCCGTGACAAAGAAGCGCTTGCTTTGTGGGGCCTACGTGGAACGCCTCGCGGTCGCCGCACGCTCCCGGTAATCACCGCAACGACGATCGCCGATGCCCGTTGTTCTTCTGCCGGTTTCGCGAAACAGGACGTAAAACAATGGGGCACTACGTTTGCCAATAAAGAGGAAAGATGCGACCGAGGCGATCCGAGGCTTTTCCGAAGCGGCACCGTGCGAACGAGGCAGAGAAGCCGGTACGCCCACAGAACGCTGCTAACTCGCCCGATGAAGTGATAAAAGAGCGCAAAGACAAAAGATGCCGATAAATTTCGCGTTACTGACGTACATGTATACGAAAACGAAGTGGCCAGCTCGGCTGGAAAACGTTGCTTCTCTCGCTTATTGTCTCCGTCCATTTAGTGGGTCATGGCGCAGAGAGACGGGATCACCTTAAGTACAAAAGAAAGAAAAAAAAAACGGCGGATTACTCTGTATCTCCCATTAAGGGTTCTAATCCGACGAAACAATGTTTAGAAGACGAAGAAAAAATTTTGACCTAGGGTGCCTACATGTCTGTCTGTCTCAGGGTGAAGACATCCATTGTTGCCCTGAATGTGCCATCGCGTGACGCTCTCGCGCACTTGGTGCGTGACTTGGGCGGTAAAATGGCGTCTATGCATTAGCCAAAGCTACGCGCTCGTGCTGAGTGACACCGGATTGCGCGCAATTCAAAATGCATAGAAAGAACGATTGGGCGGAAAAATGGCCGAGATGTCACCACTCAAGCAAAAGCGCGCGTGTGTATGAAGGCACTCTATTTTGACCCTTTCGTAACGTTTAGACGGGTAAGTTTCTTTTCTTTTTTAGCGTGAGCGCTTCTGATTGATTGCTATCTAGACATCTATAGAGCTTCCTATCTTCACATCTCACCATTACTCACCTGCTGGAGACTGGCTTCTTTTGCATGATGCGGAGCGAGACAAGCGCCCGGTAACCCTTTTTCTCCCCCGTAATATTTCTTCCCGCGCCATTATAGTACTGCCATTGTCCGCGATAACATTCGCTCCGCGAACCCCGCTAGGAATTCCACGCGCGCGGTCGTCTTCCGCGGTTGGCGAGAAGGCGGCATATCTTCATCTGCCCGCTGGGTGAAGCGCGGATGCGGCGGACAGTGCCGTCCGAGGACGTGAACGCCCTTGGAAGTGGGTCGTCGCCGCGACGGTCCAGCGGATCCCCGCGTCGGCCGTTGGCGCCGGTTCGCGCCGGACTTCTGCGTTGGCCGAATCCGCTCGTCTCCGCGCCGATAACGCCCCGACACTGCCCGCTTTGCGGAGGACAAGAATGGCCGTCCAGCGATGACTCGCTTGTCCGCCCGCGGCCCTTGCCGCGCCGTACTCAACCCACCCCGTCTTCCCCTGGGCTCGCGGGGAAGATAAGCCGCGCGGTTTTTATCCGAGGCGTCGCTGTGTGTGTACTAGCTGCGGCTTCGCTTTCAATGTCCGCAACAAAGAAGCCGCTATTTCTGGGCGGGAGTTCTAAGCGGCGGCCGTGAGCGAGCGTGCCGATGTAGGGAGCGTTCAGCGCGCTCTCGAGGAAGTCGTTTCGCTTTCGAGTGTTCCGTATGCCGAACGTGTCCGCGGGGGAGAACGGCCAAGATGCACTTACCAGGAGCATTCTCGGAGCCGGTGCGGGGATCTCAATGGACGCGTGAATCGCTGGGGTTGGCGCGGCACTTCGACACCCTATCGCGTGCACGGCTCGTAAGAGCCCGGTAGTGGTTGCGTTTGTGACGGACGCGTTAACATCCTGGGTTTTCTGCGTTCTCGGTTCTGCTATTGGCAGTGAGGGCGCTGTGCTAACGCGCAGATGTGCATTGGAATTGTTTGACGCATAGCGCGCGAAAATCACGATGAAGCTGTCTGCTTGGGGTCTCAAAACTCGTTCTAGGAGACGGGAGGGCTCCCTTTGCCCTCCTCTCTGAGCGAAGCCGAAACCTGCCAGCCGCCTACACCACGGGACTCCGGTCCGCTTGCACACCGCAAAGGGAGTCACGTGGTAACTTAGAGCGCAAGGGCGCTGGTCATAGCCTCTGGAATAATAATATCGTCCATGAACGGACTTCACAATCGCTCCTGTAGAAAAAAAAAAAAAAGAAAAAAGAAAAAAAATAGGCTGGTGATGAAAATAATCTTTGGAGAAGGGGAACAAGAGGGACAAGGGACAAACATGAATCTCCAAACACAGCTAGGTGTCTGGTGAGCGACCGAAAAAATCCGCCTGGTGAAATTGCATTTTTGTTTGCTGAGCAGGCTTTGCTGAGTGGTCCGACCACTTTTCGATCGTAGAATGCATTATCAGGGGAAATCCGGATCTACGTTTCAGTGAGACGTCATGCGCAGCCCCATAATGGTTCGCGTTGAGCCAACACCTCCTACATCAGAAAGCGTAAGGGCTAAATTTTCGTGCGTCAGTAGAGAAGGCCACCTTTGGCGAGAGATTGGACAGAACTACGGCGTCAGTGTTCGGCTGGTCGTGTTGATTGGACACGAGTTCTAGCCGAACGATGACGTTGTAGTCGTGTCCGATCTCTGGCCTACGGTGACCTTCTTTAGTGACGCGGGAAAATTTAGCACTTAGGCTTTCTTATCTACAAGGTGTTGGTTGAGCGGAGCTTCCTTTTAAACGGAAAGATAGCACCGTCGTGAGACAGTGCTCGACTTCTGTAGGGTTGGCTTTCCCACATTCGACGTATCACTCCAGTGAAGGCGAACTTCGACGGCGCAGGCGTGTCGTAGCGCTTGATCGTGCAGGCACTGGATCGCTTCTAGTACTTCGATTATAGCTGGTTCCTCGTTTTAAAGCATGACTCTAGTCGCTGTAATTGTTGCACCTGCTGGGAGTGCGTGAATCAAAGGTTGCCCGTCCTTCTGCGATGAGACATTTCGTAAAATTCTGGAATCGTTACTCTTCTGAAATCTCACCCGAAGGCTATAGGCTGGTGATCTTTCCACATATTGGTTTTCGCAAGGTCGAATGAAAGTGTCATATTTCGAAACAGCAAGCTCGGTCTTTTGGGCGATCATCCTTTGACCCTGTTTTCGTTTCGAACTTCTCATTTGTACCTTGTCAAAAGGACCATTCTCAAAACGGCCGTTTCAGTTGGGCTCGCCGCATTTGGTCCATTCTCGTTACACCCTTCGCGTATCCCCGAAGCTCCTTCAAGTACGCCCCCCCCCCCCCCCCCCCCCCCCAGCTCTCCTACACGCACGTGCTTTGGTCCCGCGGTTTGGCTAATGGTTCCTTAAATACGTAAAAATCTGAACAAGTTAATGACGTAAAAAAAAAAAAAAAAAAGAACGGATTGGTAGAAGATAGAGACAGACAAAGGCTTTCCTTGGCTACGTTCATTCTGCTCTTGAAACATGCAGCAAGGGCCAGGACCCGCTTGATGGGGTTGTCTGGATTTGGTCGCATTCGCTGGGCAATAAAGCACTATAAAATGTTCATTTGTGTCAAAGCGTAGCTTCGTATGTCCCCCTTTTTTCCCGTACAGCGGAGTGGACTGCTGCGCACGTTACGAGCCGTCAGACCCAGCGCAGGGCTGAGAACCACCTGCCATTTGGTCGTAGTGCGAACGGGACCAAACGCAATACGTTCAAACGCAATACGTTCAAACGCAATACGTTCAAGTTTGGATGTTTTGGGGAGGTTTACGCGAGAAGGTCCAGATGAGGATGGGGCGAATTGAGAGAAGGCAAAATGCGAATAGGACGTTTCGAGGTGCACCCCGGCCTTAGGGCCTTCTCTTGTGGCTATACGTTGAAAACCATTAAAGAGCGCCCCCAGTTTGTAAAAATGCAAATTGATACTGTACTGGCACTATCTGGAATGGCGCAGGTGAACGTTCGGTTTTATCCTTCTCGAACTGATGTATGTAACCTGAACACGATTTACTCCATCGCAGTGTACTCTAGAGTCCGGGCTGAGAAAAAAAAAAAAAAAAAAAGGAAATTAAATGTATAGAGCAGTATGATCAATATGCGATCGTTCAGCTTCTTTTCACCAGGACAGTTGAACGTAAAATGTAATTATACGTCCGTAGATGACCAGAACCAGGGATCCATTGCTCACGTATATCTGATATTGACGAAATCTAAAGCCACATTTGACGTCACTGTTGGTATTTTCGACCGCCACATTCTCAAATGTACACTCATAAATTTCGTCAGGGCGGAAGTCGTCTGGTTAAAAAAGGCGCCACCTGGGCACTCCTCAAATTAAACCGACGCAGGAGTGCCAACACTTTGAACACCGGAACTTCAAAGGTACGTCTTGTATTTATTCCCTTTCCTCTGGTTCACGCTTTGGCGGCCCCCAGGCCGTGAAATATTTCGCTGCACACTCGGGCAGGGCGGTAGCTCTCAGATCCTCTCTTTTACGCCTTTCGGCTGGGTAGTTCTTCCTTTCGAGTTGCAAATGTAGTATATTTATAGTTCTCGAATCTTGAAAGTGAACCCCCCGATATCTCACATATAGAACGATTTTCCAAACTCCAGAGCCGCTATGTTCGAACCTTTCCAGATATCTGTCAAGAGAATTGGGAAGGATAAGCCGTCAGCATCGAATTACTGTTTGGCCGTCGTCTCGCGAAAGGCGACCGACTGTCGCCTTAGCGCCCCCGTTGTTTGTCGTCCCGCGGGCGCCACTAGAAACAGCGGAAGCCCGAAGCCTCTAGAAAGCTCGGGGTCGGTCCTGATTTCATTGCGACCCGCTGCCGGCGTCCGCTTTGCTGTCCCGTCGCGTTCGCTCGTTGCCTGTGCCCGGACGTGGAGCGAATTCCGGCGCCGTCCAACAAAGACCCTTTATTTCGCGGACCGGTGGCGCACGTCTTGCCGCACCCGAAAACGGCTCCTCCTACCCGCCGTCCGAAACCCCGGGGAAAGGGGGGGGGGGGAGGAGGAGGAGGAGGAGGAGGAGGAGAGTTGGCGCGTCGGTCGGGGTCGTCCGGCAGTGTTGGCCTAAAACGGCGCCGCAGAACTCCGGCTGCGCGATTGTGCAGGCAGACAGCAGAAGCGCGGCCTCTCGTTACGGGGTTACAAAACACCTTGATTGTGCGCGGCTTACCTCGTGTAGGCCTTCATTTTTTTCTTCTTCTTTCTTTCGTATTTTTGTGTCTTCTTTGTTAGGTCGCTTTGACGTATCTCTATCGCTGAGAGTACGGGAGCGAGGAGCTTGAGATGTATCCCGTTTAAAGTGCAAGATGGATCGTCGCTTCCCGGAGGGGTGCGGGGGTAGATGAAGGTTGCAGCCCACGCGAGCTACTGCTGTGGCATTGATGGATTCCTGCCTGCTTTTTCATTTCTAACTTGTTTCGAAGAGACGTCGATGGGGTGGGGCGCGGGGCTGCTACTCGGACCGCCGCTGCTGCAACGTTGTGTATTTATTGACGGCGTTGACTCGGCCCGCTATTGTGACGACTTCACAGATCAAGTGCACCTGGGTTTCAGGTGGCATTCGAAGGCGCCGTGGAGATAGGAGCGCGCGCAGGCTCGCTCCGTTTACGACTAGAAGAGAAAGACAGCCAGCTTTTATTGTCGCAATAGTGGGAGAAACGTGGACATATTTAAAAAGTAAATTTGTTCGTGTATGTTTAGAGAGCGCGAAGTTAGATTTTTATTTTACATAACCATAAGAAAAATTTGTTCCTGTATGTTTAGAAAGCACGAAGTTAGATTTTTTTTTTTACATGAACATAAGAAAAAAAAAAAAAAAAAGAGACATGACCTGTACCATCGTCGTACGGTCTGACCTGGAAGCAGCCTTATCTGTGTGAAGTAGTGGGCACGCGTGTGCGCGGTTACGACTTCCAGTCGCTGCTTTCTTCGAGCACACAGTTCGCTACCGTTACAAAGATATTTATCCACTTTTTGCAAAAATTCTTATAGAAAATAGTGTATAAAGGCTACAGATATCATAAAGAAAATGCATCCACTTCCCTGTTTACTGGTTATGGCTTTTTAACCGCTTTTTCTTGTAGACTTTCCATAGAACCTGGTGCATAGAAATTGGATCGAAATTCTACAGACACCGAATAGAGCTTTTAGCAACGTTTTTATCCTCTTTCAAATAGCCATATAACAGTTATTCGAAGAAAAAAAAAATCGGAATATTAATTATAGGTTTGTCACGATACCTTCATGAAAACATGCACTCGACACTCGCCGCGTGCATATGCGCAGACATCAAAAATGCACGCGTCACGGAGCACTCATCATAACAGTAGCAATTCAGTAGTGTTGGCTGCTCCACCGCTATATGTACCCTACATTTGAAAGGCAATCATCTCTTAAACGAAGACCATTCCAGAAAAAAAAAAAAAAAATACAAATACAAATACAAATTCAGTTGTTTTTTTTTTTTTCTTTTTTCGCACAGAATTTATACGAAATGTGGTTTGTAAGGGTTGGTTCACTGCATCTCCAACTATATAAAACATTGCAAGAGGCGATAATTATTTGACACGGGTAAAAAGAGCAGCCTCCGCAAGGAGGCTCCAACTGGGTGTGATGTCGGTTCTCCGCACTGGCATCTTATTATTCTATCGATTCTAGTATATAGAAATTCTATAGAAATATGGTGTCAAAAAGTTTATTGAGACGTGGTGATAGAATTAAAAACATTATATTGTCTCTATTCTAGACTTCGGTTGAAAGAAAGTCTTTGTAAAGTCCATTGGGAATTGCAGATAAGACGTGAATAGACAGGAACTTGAAAGAGTCGTTAAAATGTAAGTAGGATTCCAATAGACTGCATGAAACATCTTTGTAAGGGCAGCGCTCCATCTGTACACATGGACCTGTTGGAACATTAAAACTACCAGCCTCTCGTTACGTTGTTTCGCTTGTAACACTTCAGCTCGGTTAATTTTATTTAGCTCTGACACGTGTCTCTGGTGAGGAGGGTCCAGAGTGGGAAAGGGAAAGATTGTTTGGCAGGCGACTGCAGAATGTGGTAAGGGTACTTACTGCAGTTCCGTGTTTCGGCAGGTGGTATGCACTCGAGGTTCAGAAACTGCGGTTGTAGCGAAAAAAGGCTAATAAAATTGTGCTTTTCTTTCCTCTTTTTTTTATATATATTAAACAGTTTTTTTTTTTTCGTTTTTTTTTTCTTTATGGTTCTGATTTTAGTAATGCATCGGAAACGAGAAATAATAATCA
Source organism: Ixodes scapularis (assembly GCF_016920785.2). Taxonomy (NCBI): domain Eukaryota; kingdom Metazoa; phylum Arthropoda; class Arachnida; order Ixodida; family Ixodidae; genus Ixodes; species Ixodes scapularis. The sequence goes on along the minus strand of NW_024609835.1, from coordinate 36,556,724 downwards.
TTCTGTTTAGAGGATTTGTGTTTAGAGGATTCGACGGCCTCGAGCGCAATTAAACCTAGAAGTAACGAAATTGCTCTTTCCTTACATGTGATAGTTTCCTTCGCATAGCCGTAAAAGGATGAGACTATTTGTCCGTTGTATAAAATTTCTTTGCCGAAATTCAGCGGCCTGCGCGAAACGGCATTTTCGAATGCGCCGCACTCGACGCCCCTAAGCCGAGCGTCGTGGGGCGCCGCCGCGACTTGAACCCTCAGTTGCCCCGTAGCAAACCCTCGCGCGTCACGAGCCGTGTCCCAGCGACGGCTGAAAGTGCTCGCCCCGACGCAGAACACGAGGCAGATTGGACAGGCAGCGGCGAGGCTGGAGCCCCTCGTGGACGACGGCGCCTCTTCGCGCGTGTGCGTTTCCCCGAGCTGATCCGGTCGCACTCGAGCGTGCTTTGCCGTGTCCTAGCTGCACCCGCCGTCCGAAGCCGATGTTACCCGATCGCGCAATACCCACTCCCGCCTCTGAAAATCCCTACATGGCCCGAGCGAAAAGCTCCTCACTCGCATTCCAATGCGGAGAGCGAGATCGACTGCCTCTTTTGCTAGGGTTGTGTTGACCTCAGAACGCTGAGCCCTGGTTGGCTCTTAATGAAGGATAGTGGGTAGACCTCAAGCAACGTTATTAGATTACCTCAGTTGTGGAACTCCCGCGGAGGGGGGTACCCCCCCTCACTCACCCCAATCCGCCAAGCGCCGATCGAAGCGCCATCTACATTTTTGTTTCATAACTATGCGTCCCGAAGAGCCCAGCTGAAGCGCCTAAAGGCGATCACAACGCCGCCATTAATCCTGCGGCGGTCACTCGCGGAACTGCACGTGACAACCATTCTGGCTTCAATCGGCCATTTCGGAGCCGAAACAGATACACTGGAAAGAGGTACAGGGAAGCCAACCCCGTCTCCCCAGCGGACGCGCCGCGAATTGGCCTGGAAGTTAAGCTGAGCCTAGGTCGGGACGCGCTACCTGAAAGGACCGCTGAGGCATGGTTTTATTAAAACAATAGTAATTGTACCCCAAAACCTTGCAAACTAAAGATTTTAGAAAAACATCAGGCGCCCCTCATTTTGTACTAAACTCCAATAAAAGTTACTAACAAAAGAGTTTTTTTCCGTCGTTTTTTACGTTTTTAGTACGTTGAAACGTACGTCTCCTGATTCAGTTACCAAAGAAGCCGTCTGGCGGCGCGTCAAGCGACGCTTGGCTTTACGCTTGGCGAGTCGTGGTGAGTGAGGGGGGGGGGGGGGGGGGGTACTGTTCGTGCATGCGGCGTCTATGAGCAGTTCTGTAACTGAGTAACTGGGCTAATCTAATAACGTTGACCTCAAGGCAGCTTGCTTTGAGCTATACCCTCTATCCTTCAATCAGAGCCAATCAGAGCTAGGCATTCTGACGTCACCACAACCACCTGCAAAAGGGGCAGACAATCTTGCACTCCACATAAGCGGGAAACAAAAATAGAACTGTCCTCGACTACAAAACGAAGTCGTGTTTGTATGTAGGGAAAATCTTCAGAGTCCTCCGACTGCAATTACTCGGTCATATTCCTGCCGGTTCGAACGATATAATTGCAATATTAATGGGGACTACTTGATTTACTTAAAATAATACGAGGAATTCAGACGCAGGGGCCGGGTTCGGAAAAAGAAATCAAGGGCTAACAGGAGCAAGCGAGAGAGGTGAAACATGGGGTGAGAAGGGGGGCATTTTAAAGGTATAATATTGACCGTCATCTCGGGACGACCGTCATGTTGAATTCTGGCGTATCCGGGTATTGGATCAAAACACCAAACAACTTTATTTGCCCATTCGAGCGTGCTAAATTGGAGGTGTTCGGACAATTAGCTCTATTTTCTTCCCCCAGCTATCATTTTTCTTTAAATTGTAGATATGCTTGGACTACTTTATTCCTTGCCGCTCAGACCAGTTACGTCATATTTCGACTAGTCCACCGTCAAACGGCGACGGCCTGTGTTTATTATTTCCGCACCGCGATTAGTCGCTTCCTTCTGGCTGCTTTCGCTAGCATTTTCGTGTTCGCGAATTTCAAAGCGCCCGCACCTGAGCACACAACACAGGGAATTCGAGGGTACGCCGCACGTAACCCGAGACACGCATAGCGCGTCAGGAGAGCGTACGCGCAGCCGAGCCCGAGTTCTCCCTTGCCCTTCTCGCACGCCCCGAGCCGCGTGTCACCGTCAGCTCCGCCGAGGGACAACATGGCGCCAGGACGCACACAGCGCTGTAGCAAGCTGCATAATGGCGCGGGCAGGGCGCGCTCCCCGATGGGAAATCACGTCGGACGTACAACTACGAGAAAGGACGTGTGTAAGCGAGCAAGACGAAGGAAAGGGACGACGCCCAAGGGGTTCGGGTTTTAAGCCCTCGGGCGACAGGGCCAACGTTCCCAAGCTCGCGCGGCTTGGCCGGCTCAGGCTACGACGACGTGTTGCCGTCTCTCCTCGAGTCGACTTAGCGGCGCGGCTAATGGGCCCTTTTGACGTCGACTGCTTCTCTCTTTTTCTCTTTTAAGACGGGGAGCTTGCTTGCAGTGCGGCGCTGGTGGGGCCGAAGGAGCCGCTCCCTCCGGTCGGCTAGGGCCAGCGCGCGCGCGCCTCGGGGAGAACAGGCGTCAGGCTCGGAATGCAAAGCACGGGGACCCGCGGCTGGCTGCCCCTCTCGCCTTTCTCCTCCTCTCCCGTGCGTGCTGCCCCGGAATGCACGGCGAGGCCTGCGGCACGGTCGCTCCGCCAGCCATACTAATGGGCCGACTCTTCTCCGGGTTGTTGTCTCGCCGATGTTGATCTGACGCCGTCCGTTTGTTTGTTTGTGTGGGCACTGGGCGTGCTCGACGTGCGTGCGATCTGGCGGGAGGGCTGGTAAACGGCAAAAACCTTTTTGCTGGGCTTTTTTTTTTTTTTTTTTTTCCTTTCTTCGGTTGACTGGTGTTGGGCGTTTGGAGAATATATTTGCTTCGTTTGCACGGTCGCGTAGGCTTTCGACGGGAGACAGACCGCGCAATACACGTGCTACCTGAAGGGCTGTCGTCGGCCATCAGGATTTAATTGTTTGTCTTTTTTTTTTTTATCTTCGTCGGTGGTTTTGGTCGGCAATCGCGCGATGTGTTTATGTGCGCCGAAAGCTTACGTTTTCTTTTCTGGTTCCCAACCGTGCTTTCGCCGTTTCCTACTTTGCAAAGCAACGAATCAGCACCTGCGCAATTTTCCCTCTTCCAGTTTGTGAACGAACAACTGCTCTGCCTCTAGGCACTATAATGCCCCTGTTTAGGAGCAATTCAAGGACTTTCGGAATCAACTCATCTAAGGGGGCCTTTACATTAATTCTGGGCTGGAAGGAATGATTTTAGATTCGGATTTTACAATATTTGGTGACAGGTCGAGAGCCCAGGGCGAGGAAAAGGACTGGGGTGGAGGAAGCAGGTGGAATGCTGGAGAGAGGTGCATGTTTCTTCCTCTCCAGGCTTCCTTTCGCGCTCGTCCTGGGTTCTTGACCTTTCACCGAACGTAATCGCATATCGTTTAGTGGGCCAAAAAAAGGAAGAAAGAGGGTAGATAGCAAAAGCCTGCTTTTCAGTACGAAGTTATGAACATGTAGCGGAATGTTTCTAACTCTTTTCCTCAGAAAAATCCCCGCCTTTTCACTGTGAGCACGAGCACTGCGTCACTCGGACGAATGCGCTCGTCAACAATCAAACTGTCAACGAGTATTTGAATTCGCGTTCGTGGCCAATGAGTGCCGTGACGGCCCTTGATCACTCGCGAATAACAAGTTCCATGGTGTACTTAAAGAGCACGATGGAAGCTTGGGGTCATCGCATTCTGATACCAACACCGTCAATGCTCACAATCTGTCATTACTCTTATTTGCGTCGACGAAAGCCAAATTAATCGGAGTGGTCAGTCGTGAAAGGCTGACCAGGTCGGCAAGCAGGCTAAGAGGGTCGCCGCCGTATAGCTCACCATTTATCGACGATTGCATCAGACGCGAGGAACACGGACAGCGAACCCCGGCGTCCAACTGCTGGGTGGACTTCCAGTTCCGGTGAAATACTACGTCACGACTACGTGGAAACAAAAACAACAAAGTAGCCGTTTGTTGTGTATGCAGTGGAAGTTTAGTCTGCCAGAGTGTGGCGACATCGTTACCCAATGTAGATAAACAATTGAGCCCGTGCAGTACGACCGCTAACCTGGGGTCATTAACGTATACCACGCAGTATAGTGATACACGACCGCACGCGGGTTCGATGCTCATCCAGGTCGAAACGGTCAGGGGCGGGAATTGAGCGTACGGTCCATCCGTTCTGCACAAGCTTTCGCTCCACAAACTACGAGCTTCATTGCGCCAACACATTTAGCCACCAATCGCCCCCCCCCCTTTTTTTTTTTTCTTCCCCACGACCACGTGGTTTCTCATTTCACTTTTGAATTGAAGAGGAAAACTAAGGAGGATGAAGTTTAAAAACCATTTTATGGTCCCTTTAAAAAAAATCGGCGGCCAGCACACGCCGATGAGCACGCGCACAGTTGAGGTCGCAAGCTTCTGTAAAGGAATTCACTCCGAAGTTCTTCTAAGTTACCCGTGAAATAGCGATACTATTCCCATCACTGACGAAATCTTATAATCGTGTCAAATCCTGTACAGGTGCGGTAGCACTTGATGGGGTTTTTAACGAGCAACACTTTCAATCGTAATCATTTTGATCAGTTCACGTGACGTCAATTTCCCCGCAAGCTTTTGCTGAAAAATTGTCGCTCGACGCTGTGATGTCCCGTGACCCCGTGACGCAGCGTGACGTCATGCGGTCAGACCAACACGAGCAAGGAAGGTTCGTGAAGGGATCACATGTAAAGCTATCGCCCAAAAAAGGAACTGCACGAAGACACGGAGCACCAGTGCATTCGATACGGGGTTATTCGCATTGTTTCCTTCCTGCGCACGCTTCACTGCGGGGCACCAACCCGAGCCGCTGGGACGCAGCTTGCAGATCCTCGTGACGCCAGGGTCTTAGGCGTGAGTACTTGAGCAGCAGCCGCTGTTGTTGTGGGCCCGTGGCTGCCGTCGGTCGTGCGGTCTCCCCGTAAGCGGATTAGCAGCCCGGACCGCGCGGCCTAAGCCCTTGGACACGCCGCTGGGGCGCTGCACCGTGTTTTGGGCTCGCTCCTTTCTCTGGGCTGACCGGGAACTGCCTGCTCATCGGGGATTTTCCTCTCTCTGGAAGATTGCACTTTGCCAGCTTGGACGCCTGCCACGAAATATCTCGTCGATTGGGGAGGGACAATTGTGCGGCTTTGGTACCCCGTGGAACGTTCCCGCTTTCCGCCGTGGAGCTCATACCGGAAAGTGATCGACGAGCGTTTCTCATTTGGTCACGTAGTGAGGCCACCCACGTCACTGCCTGTGGTAACGTGCGCGTGTCATTCGAGCAGGCGGACGATTCGGTGCTGATATGATGCGCAGGGTGTCTACCGACCTGGAAAACCTCGAATGAACCTTTTCTTCGGTAAACTGCGCATGCGTACACCCTCTCCCCTAGCATTGCTTCCCACTGTCCCTATTTTTGGAGGGTACCGTCACGCACGATCAACATACTAAACACCTATCTTTGCACGTATTTCGCCTTTTTTGACGACTCTTTTTTGAACATTGCTAGTATGGGGCATACAGAGCGATGAAAGCCGATATAACGTCACGATGCCAATCTGTTCTGACGGGCGGCGGTATGTTGGGCTGCCCTTCATTTGTAGTTCGCAGATAACGCTCCAGGGCGGCTCTCGCTACGATTGCTTGATGACGTATTTTTATGGTCATCTTGCTTGGACAACGCCGCCGCCTTTTCGCGAAACGGGGCAAGTAAAGCTTTCGCCTTAAAAGGTGAAGCCCTCGATAGGTTTGCGTTTGTCTCGCAAGTAGCGGCAATGCGCCACTGCACGAGGTCCGTGTCTCGAGCGGCTCTTGGTAGCAAATGGTGGTGCCGCACTGGAATGGGCTACCCTTAGAAGCGAATGACGGCGGAGCACCCGCTTGTGGCACGTGTCTTCCGCGTTTCCACAAAAATGGATATCATAACCGGATGCTCTTATGTCTGGTGTTTCAATTGATCAGTTATTCCTTTTCATGCGCGCCTTCTCGATCGCACCTCTTATACGACATGTATTCCCTAGATCTGACTCCAGATTACACATACCCAGTTGCTTCGCCTTCTGTATCGTGCCCATTCGGTGGATCCGAAAGTCCGACAAAACTCGATGAAGCCTCGACCGCCGTGGCAACGCTGTTGTCGCACTTTCGTGTTTCTTTGGTTTTAGTTCCGAGCCGATTTATGTTTGACGGGGCCCTTCACTGACGACGGAGTTATTGTTCCCATATTTCCTCCTCCGTTTTCAGGTCGGCGGCCATTTATCCTCTGTTCCCTCGGTAGCGAACGGGAGTAGTAAACACTGCGTGTGCGGGAAGGAGGAGGGGGGGGGGGGGGGGGGGAAGGATTGTTAAACTTTTGTTCGGGGCCGGAACGCGGCTTTGAAGCCCGTGCCAAGCGGCTGCAGGGCGTGGGAGCCTCGGGCCCGGACACGACTCACGAGAGTGACGGATAGATATATAATGCTCTAAAGGACTTTAGTTTTGGAATATATATATATATATATATATATATTATTATTTTTTTTTTTTTTTTAATTTGGTAAAGTGCGCTTGTAGTTGGGGGGGGGGGGGGGGGGAATATGGCTCAGCCGTCACATTAAGTGATTGGGGGCGTTATGTGTGCGTATTCGTCACGATGGGGCAACTAATAATCGCCATAAAAAAAGAAATGTATATATATATATATATATATTTTTAATTGCGAAGTAGGCCTTTGCGTAAATTAAGTAATGTATAGTATATTGCCTCCTTTGTCGTTATAGAATGTCTACTAAGCCCAAAAAGGGTCGACCGCAAAAAAAAGAAAAAAAGACAAACGTGGAAAAGGAAGCTGGATTTTTCGGACAAGGTTTCTGGATACCTGAAAGCGCACCTAGAGTCAGAGAAATAATTATAATGGTGTATGTAGCGACATAGAATTCGTTCGTGGCAGGTTCCCCTCCCACCCTTTCCCGAGTCTCAGCCTCTTTGGGCCATTTGATGAACTCTGCTTCACACGTGCAAGCACACCCCGTTGTTCGCGTTTATGACGCTTCTGTTTCACGAGAGTGCGGCAAACAAAAGTGTTGTCAACAAATAAGCATGTTGCGATAGAAATCTTTAAGCCGCGGTGACACTGCGAATAATACATAATACAAAAGACGGCCTGAGGATACTGTCCGCTGGAGCGCATTTGTTCTTTGTATGACGGTTACATTGGACATACAAACACTGTCCGCACACATGTTTCTAATCATGTGTGAAGCAAACATGCTTCCAATAGCGAGGGCTCGATCCATGTTTCCAAGTAACGGCGCGAGCTCCGGCCAGCGACGCGAAGCTCTAGGGTGCGATATACGAAATGTCCCTATTTTTTATTGGCTGTAATTCCGCTGTCGAGCCCGAGCGCGCCAGCGGTATATCCATGTCTACCCGATTCTCCGGACTAAGTCGAGCCAATAATAAATTGCCGGGTTGCAGCGAGTGAAAGCGGTCGGCGGTTGTACCCCGAACAAGTGACGGCTCTACTGATTCGCGATCGTTGACGCAAATCGCGGTCGAAAAAAAATATAATATAAAAGTTCTAAGTGGACGTTAGTTTGGCAGCTTGACCGCTTCTTCCCCCAAACCACCGTCCTTCCTTGCTTTCCTTCTTCGCTGTCCACTCAACCTGGAAAAGTGACGACTGAGACAGTCCAGTACAAACCTATGCCAATAGAATTGCTTCTTTTTTTTTTTTTTTTTTCCCCGATGGAATAAATAATCAAAACTAAATCTTTGACCGGTCCAGTGAAAGAACGGCTCTTCGAACATAGAGCGTGTCCGTACGCCATAATTTATCCGCCATCCAAGATTAAAACCGTACGTCCCCGTGTTTCGGACCGACCAAAGAAAAAGACGGCAATAATAGCGAAAGTTTGGTATAGTTGTGACAGCGTCGCTGCCTCAAGGCGACCGGGGCGCCCCGCAACCTGGAACAGCTGAAACTGACAGTTAATAATAACGTCTCCGAAGCATGCTTTTACTCGAATAAAAAATAGTCGCCCGGGCTGTCAAAGCAGCGCTAAAATGACAGTTCCTTCTCGCGTCATTACTGCACTGCCGTGCGCCGCTTCAGGGCGCCCCGTATATTGCGCGTTCTTAGAGGGACTATATTTGAGAGAGGGAGCAACTCCATGAAGGGGGTGTGCAATTTAATGGCGCACACCCCCTGCGCATGCGTGTGTTGCCGCGTGGCGAGGAGAGGGCGTAGAGGGCGGCTGAGCAAAGCTTGCAGACACTTGTAGAGGATCGATGCTTCACGTCCTCCTCGCACCTTGTATGGCAAACGTTGCCCACAAGCCACGTGATGCCGATCGAGCAGTTGGAAACACTCTAACCTCTCGGCGCACTACGCGTTCCATTTCGTAACTATCATTATGACGCAAACGAAGTGCTCACTGTCTTGTAGCTGCAGCGCAATTCACTTATAACGATACCACATATAACGATGTGCCGTTTATATCGATATGTTTCTAGAGTTTCTATACTAGAAACGATGTTTCTAGTCCAGATTCAACAGATAATTGGTTATAACGATTGAAATTCCGGGTTTTCTTATTGTCGTTATAAGTGGATTGCGCCGTATATCGTTTAGTAAAATCTTGATAGCTAATGCTGATATTGTGAAAAGATAAATGTAGCAAAACAAGTGAGTCAGTGAGTGAGGGGTGAGTGAATGAATGAGTGAGTGAGTGTGAGTGAGTGTGTTAATGTGTGAGTGAGTGAGCGAGTGAGTATGTGTATACGGAGGTCGGCATTTTAGGTCTCCCTCACTCACCCTCACAGCCACGCTCACCTAAGCCCCTCACTCACCCTCATCCTCACAGTCACACTCACCTTCAGCCCTTCACTGACCCTCACTGAACCTTACGGCCCTCACGCCCCTCACATACTCATGGCCCTCACGAACCTCAAGCACTCACGGCCCTCACGCGCTCAGGGCCCTCAAGCCACTCACCGCCCTCACGCCTCTCACCGCCCTCGCGCCACTCACCGCCCTCGCGGCCCTCATACCCTTCATGCCCCTCACGCACTCATGGCCCTCACGCCACTCAGGCCAGCTTCAGATGGGGCAATTTCGCCCAGAAACTTGACGTCGCAACACCAGCAACACGAGCCGCCCGCGATTACACGCAGCAACCAATTGCTGCAATTTGCCATCATCATCATGAAATTTTATTTTTCTTGCACTATTTAGACAGAATTACGTGTTATAAACGTGTTTTTATGCATTTAAATCTCGTTCAGAATACTAGTGTACCTTCCTGAAACAGTTTATTTCCAAAAACGATCGATTTCAAACCAGAACCAAGTCTTTCGGTGTCATCATCTCCGGCACGAGGTATCACGTGAAAATTTGGCGTCCCTAGCTGATTGGATGGAGCCGCGTCTAACGTCTTCGAATTGCTCCGAGTTGCTTGATTATTTCGAGCCGGACCCCATCTCAGCAATTCATGTCGATCTAGGGAAAGCTAGAGAACAACCCGCCATCAACACCAAAATTGCTGAGAAAGATGCTCCGTCTGAAGGAGGCCTCACGCATTCACCGCCCCCACGCCCCTCACGCACTCATGGCCCTCACTCCCCCCATGCACTAACCGCCCTCACGGCCCTCACGCCCCTCTCGCCTTTCATGCCACTCACTGCCCTCACGCACTCATGGCCCTCACACCCCTCACGCACTCATGGCCCTCACACCCCTCACGCACTCATGGCCCTCACACCCCTCACGCACTCATGGCCCTCACACCCCTCTCGCACTCACCGCCCTCACACCCCTCACGCACTCATGGCCCTCACGCCACTCACCGCCCTCAAGTCCCTCGCGCACTCATGGCCCTCATACACCTCACCGCCCTTACGGACCTCACGCACTCACGACCCTCCCCGCCCTCCCCGCCCTCACGGCCCTCACTCACCCTCACTTCACCTGTGAAGATGAGGGTGAGTGAGGGCCCTCATGAGTGAGGTTTGCCGAGGTATCTGTGTGTGTGAGTGAGTGAGCGAGTGTGTGATTGTGTGTGTGTGTGTGAGTGAGTGAGTGTGTAAGTGTGTAAGTGAGTGAGTGTGTAAGTGTCTTTGTGTGTGTGGAGAGAGAGAGAATTGCAAAATTCCTTCGTAGATCGCGATCTGCAGCAGCCGAGAAATGCGAGGCTCAGTACCACTTAGCGCACCTGCAAGGATTACGAAAGTAGAGCCATATTAGCAATCATGCTGAGCCGATGCTGCCCAATCACATAGTCGCTTAGACGGTCGCAATAGAATAGACCGATCTCACGAAGCGTTCCACGCATGCGTGACGCCGCCATGACTGTAGTGCATACGCGGCAGGCGCCAGTTCACCGAGGCTGCTCGTTCCGCCTCGTGCTGTGCTCGCGCAGACTCTAAGCGGGGTTGTCGCGCCTGCAGAAAGACCCACAGTTCCCAGGATGCACGGCGGCAGCAGTGGCGTAATGAAACTGGCTGTGAGATCGGTCTATTCCCACGAAAGAGCACAGCGTTGTGTAAAACGTCTCAATTCGTATCACTTTGCACACTGGATGTTGTATATATTATTCTCGCGAGGTTCGCTTTCCGACACCCGACACCCACAGGCGGTGCGAGGGAAAGTGAGGCAACGACGAACTTCAACGTCCTACAAGCCACAAGTTGCGTGTGGGAATGAGAAGGGGAAAATAACGCCCGGTAACAGGAGCGAAGAACGAGGCGACAGATTCGATCACGCGACACCAAAACGAGAAGATGCGAAAGGATGCCTTATGACGCTGTAACCTAAAGCTTGATTTTATAATATTTTTTTAAAATAAAGTATTCACGTGTGACTAAAAGACAACAACACTGGACTGGCACCGACGTCGTACACTAAAAGGGGACGGGAGAGCCCGCTCCTCCGGGTAACTCACATATGCACTCTCCAAAAGTGCGACGTCGCCAAAAAAACATGTTGCTGGAAGACAAAAAAAAAAAAAGTAGCTAAAGTTGCGTGCCCAGCTTACTCGTTCCTCTACAAGGACAAGACATCTCGTCCGCGCAGTCACGTCTGCTAATGAGATCGACGCCGGAGGGGATGTCCAGCGTGTCCACCAAGTTCGCGGCAGCTCTAGGAACCTCGCCCAAAACTTCTAGCAAGTAACACCACTCGCCTACATTACGTACACGGGCGCAGGCAGCCTCCCCGAACAAGCGGTCTCTAATGAGCGAGAGCCGAGTTGCCGCGCTGCCGTTGTCCGGTGATCGCTCTTCGCCCTCCCCTCTCCCCGCACGCAACGACCCCGGGAGGACACCCCTTCCGGTATCGTATATCACACCCCTTGCAACGCCGAAAAATGTGAACCCGAAGCGGAAGAGAGAAAAGAACTTGGGAGTTCGCGCGCCTAAGAGAGCTCCGGGGAAGGCGAGGCGGTCATTTGTCTGGGCCAAAGGAAAGGGGGTCCTGCGAGGCCCGCACGGGCGCTCGCGTCTCGACCCGCTTATTCGTGTAGGACGGAATAGAGATTAACGAGGAACCGGCGCTGCGAAGCGTGGCCAAGTTAGGCCCGGCGCCCCTGCAACCCCGGGGCTCGAACCTGGGCCCTCGCGAGGGTGCTTCATCCTCGTCGAGCACCGCCGAAAGAGGGCGCGCGAGAGGAGGTTACGTTGTCTTCTCCCAATCTTATTACAAACCGTGTTTCTACATTTAAAGCTCGTGAAAACAACAACAACAACAAAATGAGTCGAAACTTGGGCGTAAACAACATGCCCTTTCGACGTTCCCTCTTCGTGGCGTTGACTCTTTGTGTTCCTCGCCATGTTCAGCTAAAGCGCGCGCGCGTCGACCGTGACCAATGACCGGTCTTCAATCGTCGTCTCCATTTTGGGCGGACCGGTTTATTCGATCGGACTGTCCGGGCATTTATGAAGAGTAAGTGTCGAACTTGTCGCGGGTTCAATCCGGAACTGGAGACCGTAGATTCCCTGAACTGTATTGGTGGCCCAAAGTACGTGACTCGAACCAAAGAAAGGTAGCGCCCATGGTCTCTTACGTTCGTAAGGTTATATTAGCTAGAGAATAAAAGCCGCTGTCAAATGCATTCGACGGGAACGTCGCGAGAAGGGTGCGTCAGATCGGTTGCAGCTCGCATGTATTTATTGTACCCAATGGTCATGGGAGATATAGTCGTCTACTTTCAGATATTGACGATCGTACACATATAGTTGGTGACATCTTAAGAATTCAGGGAAAGCCCCTCCCATCTCTTCCCACCTTAGCAGAGTGAACGCTGTAGAGGAGGCGATTTCATCTCCAGCCTTCCCTCTGCTAAGTGGAAGAGGTGGAAGGGGCTTTCCCTGAATTCTAAACCTGTCACCAATTAAATATACACCTGGTCTGGAAGGCACTGAACAACTATATTCGTAGTGGGTTCAGAAATTGCGTCATGGTATTGCATTTTTTCGTCACCATATCAGCTCCAAGCCACGGCGATGAGAAAAGAATATGATCCGTGTCAGTGTCATTTTTTGTCAGTTCTCCAGTGACCGTGTCCCAAGTGGTTGGCAGAAAATTATGACGTTTTGGCGTTGTTTCCAATGACCATCGCTCAGTGTCGGATTCAGGTTGGGGCGTGCGCTCACCAAGCAAAAATAAAAATAGGAGACACAGAAAGGGCCCGTGACTCGTGCGAGCGTCTTGAGACGCGGTTTGAGTCCCTCTCAGATCGTGCGCTGTCTTTAGGCAGTTGTAGTAGATCGTTTTTCTCCTCCGCTACGCTATCCCCGAAGAAAACGCCGCAGCTGCGCATGCGCGCCGCCAGCCTTCTCTGCATAGTTCAAGGTCTTGTGGCGAATTACGGAGCGCTATCCGGGTGCTTAGCGGGCTACGGGAACGGTCTACTACAATTCCCTTTTGACGCGACTTTCTTTTCCCTAGTCTACGCTGAGGCGCTGTTTCTAGCAAGCCGGTCCAGGTTTTGTGAGTGTCGCGAGACTAAACATCGATGTTGAACGTATCAGTTCGCAGCAGGCGACATCAGGTTCTCACGGTCGTGCGTCGATACTTGAGGCGCGAGGCAGGAATAGGCCGCGCGTTGTCGGTTACTGGAGACGCCCTCTGCAAACACCCTCTGTAAACAAAAGTCGTGTGACCAAAGCCCTCGGCGTTGCCGACCGTCTTTTGTCACGTGAGGCGCGAATGACTCAGCGGAATGCCTTGACAAGCACAAGGGGGTATGGCTCAGCGCTTTCTGAATAACAAAGACGCAGTACTGAATGGGATGGCGTCACAAGCGAAGGCCAACGCTGGTCACAGATTGGACACGACGATTGCGTCAACGTTTGGCTCAAACTTGACTCGAACCCGGATGCTGTCGCAGCACTCGTTCCCAATCCGTGTCTACGGATTGGGAACGGCCTTGTCTTCCATGCAGTCTTGTTTGGCTGCGCCTCGTGCAAACCTCCTTCTCTTCATCTACCCGTTACATTGTTTGTTTGTTTTTTTTTTTTCTCAGTGGGAAATTTGCCGAATTTAGTGGACGTTTAATATTTTGTAATTGGTTGCTTCCTTAAGGGGCGTAACTTCGTGAGTGACGTGAATTGGTCACACATCGGAGACGGAACCGTCGAAAACGCTGAGCATCGACCGCCATCACCGACTTGGGGGTTTCGGGCAGAAATAGTTTGCACATCTTCGCTCCTCATGGTGGAAAGCCGCCCGTCACGGTATAATGCCAAACCGAAATTTCGCTAATACGCTTAAAAAAAGAAAAACTGAAGTTATGGTTTGTTGTAACCATGCTTAAAAGCGCTAAAAAGACGAACACACGGGAGAAGACAAACACGGCCGGGAGCAAGATGTCATTTGTTATTTGGGCCCCTAACCCCCCCCCCCCCCCCCCCCACACACACACACACACACGCACACATATATATATATATATATATTTTTTTTTTTTTTTTCTTGACAATAAGAACACGCGGTTTAGTTGACTTGCAAGGGCAGAAAACCCGTTTATGTCCCTGCAATTTAAGTGCCGCCAAGCGGAAACGCTTGGGACGCATTTCCACCAAGCTAAATAACCGGTCTACTGGCTCGTGGGCGGTTCGCTTCGCCGGTTGGCTGCTGAAGGATGATTTAATTAGCGCCCAACTCGATCCCCGGGCTCCAGCGTGCGCTTGTTGACCCGCTGATGAAGATAAACGCTGACGGAAGCCCTTGACGCTGACTGGCCAAGAACTTGTTCGCCGGACCCATGGCCGTAAATGACAACCAGGGCCTTGTTATAAGCATTCACTAACTATACTCGTCACACGAAGAAAAATTAGGTTTTGCGCAGTACTCAAGCACTGAGCTAAGTAGTCCTTTCAAAATTTGATTGTTGAAGAAAGAAACGATGCCTTTGGCGTTTGGAACGTGTACGTCCTGATAGAATAACGTAAAGTTAATCTAAGATGCACGTACATATATCTTAATTGAACCCATGAAAGGGGAAATTATAACGTTCCGCGAGGAGCCGGACTATTTTTTACTATGGTTCTTCATGTAAATACGAGTATAAGTTCTGATACCTCACGTATGTAAAGTGCCTCCTGCCACTGGTTTGACGTAAAAAGAAGAGCTATGCCCGACCTCTCCGCACTGTTGAAGCATGCCGCTGTATAGAAGCGTGGAACCGTCATCTAGTCTCCAACAGCTTTATTGCTGTAATGAAATTGAAGTTTTCTGTGGCGTTTACAGTGCCCTATCAACAGACACCTAGAACACACCAGAGAAATACTGGATTATTGTAGACATGTTCAACATAACAGCTCAAGAAGTAAAAGGACAAAGGAAAGAAACACAAAGGACAAAGAAAAGGAGCAGGGCTTGCGTGTCTCGTGTGTTCCTTTCTTTCGTCCTTGTCCTTTGTTCGCTGTAATGCTGAACATGTCATCGCACCAACTAGCTCAGCTTACCACCCTTCGACAATTCATCTCGAAATCTCGTCCGAAACCTCAATTACACGGCATTTGCAGCACGATGGGTTTCTCGGATTTGTTCATGAACAGTGCACCTCGGTAGAGATGCGAATTCGCCAACCGGAGATTCGGCCTGCCACATTGCGAGGGCAATAAAGACATTGCGAGGGCAAGAACAATGTAAACATAAAGCTTTTGATCAATCGACGGAATCGGTATGTTGCACAAAAATGCATCGATAATGATAATAATAAATGTCTTTATTTTGCCAACAGTTTACAGTTGGAAGGTGGAGAGGGAAGAAAGCTGGTAACACAGCTCGACAATAGTCCCGGGCCACCTAAATAGCAGTTGAGACGCGGGCACCAAATTATTTACATATGATTATGGCTGTTGGTTCATCTGTCTGGTGCATCGGAGGAACGAAATCCAGCTTTGTCTAAGCCTCGTCTCGTTATGAAGGTGATCGACAGACCCAAGTTTTCCAGAGTGTATATGTCTGGCTCCACCTATGGCAAACCCGCGTCGATCTTGTGTCCAATCTGTCTACGTTCGTGCCGTGAGAAGGCGCCCCTCTTCACCTTGCGCTTGTCGGTTATACCCTCAGAGAAGACGCACAATTCTGTGGTCTATCACCCGTGTACGCCATAAGCAAAGAAAAAAGAGAAATGAAATTCAAGGAGAAGAACTTGTTATCATTCTTTTTCTACACATAGGGGCCAAAAGAAATCCGCTAGAAAAAGGGAAGCGGCTCTTGGGTCGGAGATGTGGTTTTATTGGATTACACTCAAGCTTCGTAATTAGGTACGCGGAGCTCGTATGTGTGGATTGCTGCAGCCGACCAGTTTACCGAGGAGGAGTTTGCGATTTGTGCGCCCATCGGGTTTATGAGGGGACGGACCGTAGAGGCCCCCCCGGCACTCAAACACCAGTTAACGCATAGGAGAAAAGAAAAGGTAATTCGGTCGTTTCTATTTATTTCACGTTTGTCCAGACTGCGATGATAAAAGTAAACACGGGCGCTAATTAAACTTTTCGGCGCAACGACAAAGAAGGGAAGTCTCGACTGATTGCTATTTAACGACTTGCTTCTTTTTTCTTTCCATGTGCATGTGGGGGCCGCGTCGGGGAAAGAAACGTCTGTACCAATGACAGTAATAAGAAGATAATGGTTTAATTATAAAGCGGACGTCTGGCGCGTTATAAATAGCGTCCCGATCCTCCCCCTTCCGTGTCCATCTTTTTCTCCTCCTTTCGACCGGCTGTGAATTGACTGTGTCCCTTTCACAGCAGGTGAAGAACCCTTATCATTTCTTTCCCGTATTTTTTTTTTCTTTATTTCCGTAATGGTTGCTTTTTTTGCTTTTCTTTATTTTTTGGCGGGAAAAAAAAGGGGGGACAATTAGTGCTGGAGAGCTACCATATGTCTGTCTTAGTGTCTCATGAGCGTTCGTTCCCGTGTAAGGAAATGTAGAGGCGCGTGAAATGTCTATATCAGGGAATTTCGTGGCCCTTTCGGGCACCAGGAATCCATTGTAGTATATGTAGGTTTTATATTTAATTTATAACATTAATATATATGTCATCAGCGAAAAAGTAATAAAAAAAAGCACATGGTATAAAACAACTGCGTAGGAATGGCCGAACACAAAGGTATACATGGTAGGCAATTTGCGAGACGACCTTTTTAGCTGCCCACATCTCGAAAACATTTTCATCTTGCGCCGTCTAGGTAACCTGCGGAGCTCGATCAATGACGGCATTTTTAAATATGCATGTGGCTCGCCTGCCTTTTTATATATTTACCCGCGTATGCTGTTGCTTTTATTGATGGTCCAGCTTCCCCAGAGACTCAATAAAAGTTTCTGCCGAAGAATTTATTTTGAGGGTGTACGCTACGTGGCCCCTTTCGGCACGTAGTCGACACAAATGCCGTAGGCGTGCCTCTTTAGGTCGCTTCTGTCGCACCACGTCTGACAGAATGAGAGGTGCCGGGCTCACCAATCTTATCCGGAACACGGCAGTGGTGCCTTATCTCGTAGGGGTGCTATCCTAGCGGTGGCCGAGCGGCTGCTTCGTGACGTTCGCTGAAAGGCCGACGAGCAACCAGAAAGGAGGAAACTCCTTCAATTCCTCCTTTCCACTCGAGAAAGAGGATGACCCTCCTTCTTCCTGCGGGGAGTAGCTCCAACATCTTCTAGATAACGCAGCCGTGGGCTGATAGGGGTGTCGTCATCAGTGAAGGCCAACGCTAGGTACAGATTGGACACGGGGATTGCGTCAACGTTCGGCTCAAACTTGACTCGAAGCCGAGCGCTGACCAGAACTCGTTTCCATTCTGTGTCCAGCGTTGGCCTTCTCTGATGACGCAAACATGTCAGCTCTAGGGCCTGGACTTCTTGTCGGTGTTGGTAGCTCAGAGTCCCGCTCTTGTGGGGAGAGGAGGAGAGAACAGGGCGAGGGGGAATGAGGTGAAGGGAACTAGAAACAGATTTTCTTCCCGGCAGTAACGATTCTGTAGGTCGGCCTTTAATGGAACCGCCCGAGCAGGAGAGGCCGCTCGCTCAAGGCCGAAATCGCCGCTGGGCCGGGGACAATGCGGCAATTTTACGAAGTGATTTACGCTTTCCGCCGGGATTCGTAGAAACAGCAAATGTTTGCTGATTTAATCATCCGATCACCGTCTGTTTCGGCAGTCACCTATGCATCTTCGTACGAAACGGTGGCGATAAGTATAGATTGGCCGGCCGGCGAAATTGCTGTCGTCTCCAAGGTCCAGCGAGCTGCCTCCTCTGCCTCCGTCTAGTGTTTTAGGTCGTGGAGCGGTTCTTCGGCTGCCGCCAGGATGGCGCTCCCACGAGATTAGGAACAGTTCGTGAGTTCCGGATTAGTTTGGGAAGCACTGTACCTCCGAAACTGCGTTGTATTAAACGAAGAACATCGTTTGCCGACCTCGCCTCGACCCGAACCCGATCGGTCATTGACCAAGGTGCAATAATGACCGTGCGCTGAATGGAACTTGCATGGAACATATACGACGCGTCGCTGTACAAAATCACTTACCGCAATGTGCCCATTTATGTATTCTTGCCCTTCTCTCTTATTTTGGTGCGTGTGCGTGCGTGAGCTTGGAAGAGCGGGGGGAAGACAGCGGTGTCAAAGGGTGGGGGTTGAGAGAGGAAGTGGAAAGGAGGGGGTGCAATTAAGGGGTACCTTTTCTAGTTTTTTTGCTGTTTTTTCTCGCTTCGTTTGAACGTCAATTAGGCCCAATTACGCCGCACTTGTGCGGGTACGAGCCAGTCGCTCTCGTTCGTGAGAGCACCTTTTGTGCGCTCTCTTTTGTGTGCGTGTCTTCTGGACGGCTATTTCGGCGGTTGCCTCTCGTGCCGGCTTCGTTTAAGATTGACGTTGAGTTCGTTTGCGACAAGTTATTTTGCTCCGCGTGTCGTTGCGGGAGGGAGGGCGACCGGGGATGACTTTGCGGCCCAGTTCGTACGTGACCGGGTCACTTATTCGGTTCGTGTGCCTCCATTGTTTATATGTTGGCGCTCGCGCTGATTAGACTGTTGAAGGACATTAGGTAATTGAGTCGGTTGTCGCTGCAGTTCTCTTTTTTATCTCTTATTCTGGCGTAATTTAAGGACTAGTTGCGTAGTTAATGTCCGTATAAAGAAACGTGATAACTCAAGAGAAAAAGAAATATGAATGGTTACTTCTTCGAGGTCTGGCGTCGCTTATATGGCATTATCTTCGTGACCCAAGACCTTTAGGTGTGCTCGTTATTCGTGTACTGCGTCTAGCTCTTGCATTTTGATATTGTCGAAGTAGGTCATGTATGTTTCTACCCGGATGCTGACAGACACCATGCCAGTCCGTAGGTCAGCCTCGATCCACCCGTGAACATTAGGGCAGCGACGTTCAAACGTATAAACATTCTTTTACGCACTGTAAAAACAAACAGCCTACAGTTCTGCAGCCCCTCAGAGTCGATTCGATCGACACCTGGTTCAGAGTACCCTAAGCTTTATGAACCTCAACTGGCCGTCTTCGGCCGCGAGTCCGCGCCAGTTGAGCAATAGCTGCCGGCTCCTATCTCCTTCGCGTCTTTTCCGCTCAGTGGCGTTGTTTCCCAAGGAATCGCGAATACGCTCGGAACTACATACCCGCAAACTCTTGGGCCAAAACCCGCCAGCCAGTGTCCCCAGACTCCTCACAACCGGTTTACTCAACACCTGAGAAATGCGGCAGTGCCCACGCACTGTGTTTCACACACACACACACACACACACACACACACACACACACACACACACACACACACACACACACACACACACACACACACACACACACACACACACACACACACACACACACACACACACACACACACACACACACACACACACACACACACACACACACACACACACACACACACACACACACACACACACACACACACACACACACACACACACACACACACACACACACACACACACACACACACACACACACACACACACACACACACACACACACACACACACACACACACACACACACACACACACACACACACACACACACACACACACACACACACACACACACACACACACACACACACACACACACACACACACACACACACACACACACACACACACACACACACACACACACACACACACACACACACACACACACACACACACACACACACACACACACACACACACACACACACACACACACACACACACACACACAGAGAGAGAGAGAGAGAGAGAGAGAGAGAGAGAGAGAGAGAGAGAGAGAGAGAGAGAGAGAGCACATGAAAAAAAAAAAAAAGAAAGGACAGGGTTGGAGGGCGAAGGAGGGATGTCGAAAGCGGCATCACGTAGAACGTCACCCGCGTGACAAATCTCCTTTCGATTCGGGTTCCTTGGAAGGAGTGATATTAACTTTTTCGCAGCACTGTCGTTTGTTTTACGTTGGTCCTTCCTTCGCAGACTGCTTTTCGGCATTAGACGCGAACATAGCCGCGTCTCGGCGCCATCTGTTGTGTTTCCACGACATCGCTGCCGGGGAACACTATGAGGACAATGCCGAACGGAATACCGAGTATAGGCTAAACTTTCTTTCGTTTTTGTTTTTGTTTTTGTTTTGTTGTTGACATGGAAGGATTTTGGCATATCTGGATG
Source organism: Ixodes scapularis (assembly GCF_016920785.2). NCBI lineage: Eukaryota > Metazoa > Arthropoda > Arachnida > Ixodida > Ixodidae > Ixodes > Ixodes scapularis. Next base: position 36,536,359 of record NW_024609835.1, on the reverse strand, counting down.
CAAATGAGCGTCTCCAAGTGCGGGGCCCTTCTGACGGCGCGGTGTCGCAATAAACATGTTCTGCCTCACGTGTTGTTGTACGTTGCGAAGTGGCGCGGAAGTTTCGGTTTTGCGTTCGTTCGTTCAACCACAGCATTTTTCCTTCTGCCCACCCGCAAACGATGACTGCTTTGTATTCCTACTCGCTCCCCAGACCACTGCGCTCTACACGTTGGCAAGTATATGGCCTCAGGACGCCGCCATCCTGCTCAGTTGGGCGTCGTAATCGGATTATGGCCGCGCCTATGCGCACCCCAACTGTCAAAAATGGCGGCGCCCCGAGGCACCGAAATTGGAATCTCAGTCTTATAAAGCTTTTTATTTATTTTGTTGCGCGTTGTTTTTGGATTGCGCTAGCTGCTACATGAGGCTGATGATACATAATGGCCTTCGTGTTCATGCTACAGCTATAGTAGCAAGTAGGTAGCAAGCTTTTATGATTTGAGGCTTTCAAGATGGAGTTGTTATTCGCGGTATTGGGCTTTGCCGTCATACGCTGACTCGTAAGTTGCTTCCAGCTAAACGTGTACCTGTTAGAAAAAAAAATAATTACAATTACAATTACCCGACCGAAAATGTCACGGAATACCGTTATAAATTACTTACCCTGAAAAGTAACCGATTAATTACTTCGTTGCTTTACTCGATTACTTTCGTGTTGCTGTTTTTGTTACGTTTTGGTTACTTCGTTGCGTTCTATTCGGGACGGAATCCATTGCCTCATCTAAAATAAAACGCGAATGTAATGCATCAACTACAATTTGTTGCAGTCAATATTAAAAAAAAAAAAAAAAGAAGAAAATCTGCGCGCAGTTTGGGAGGTTTCTACTGGTTCCCTAATGCCGACTCAATTTCCTTTCTCGCTTCTCCACCTGACTTGTAGGGTGCAACGAATTAGCCGAACGGAAGAAACCTCGAATTCCAGATTAATCTGGATTCCAGCTCTTGGCTGCGGGCGGGTTTTCGTCACAATTCTTTGTGACGTTTTTTTTTTTTTATCTTCTTTTTTTTTTTTTTTTTTTTATACAGAATTTTGCTGATAAAGCACATTATGTGTTAAAAAAAAAAAATACGTGAAAAAAAAAATATATATATCAGTGTGTCGAACCGAAAAAAATGCGGGTTCGGTTACGGTTCAGGTTCAGGTAAATTAATTTTGTTCCGGTTCAGCTCCGGTTCGATTAATTCGATCCGCGAACCGGTTCGCGAACCGGTTCGGGGCGCTGAACCGGTTCGCGAACCGGTTCGGACATTATAAATGACAAATTGCAACATCAAAATAAATTACAAATAAAACATCTGAAATCAGCACATACGAAACGGGATACATCGTAGTGTAAGGCTCAGGGATTTCTACCAGGAATGGTTTCTTTATGTGCACTCGAAGGTTACCTCACCGACGTTTACGCATTCGGACTTCATCTAATTGGGTCCGACGCAGTAGCTGTAAAATCCGCGACCTCCTTACAAACCCACTTACAAGTAGAACTCGCTAACTATCCCGCCACCTCGGCGTGTAAGCAATTGAAGGAACAGTGGGGAGAAAATACAGCTTTCTTTATTTGAACTAGCCTTCGGTTACTCAAATTAGACCTTTAGAGAAGTTTTCATTAAACAAGATACGGAATATGAAAAACACTTCACCGAACGCAACGCCAGAAGGACGTAATAGGATAAATATTAAAATAGAAGAGTTCGCTGTCTCACAAATATGTTAGCTTCTAAGTGCCTATACGAAACGGGATGCATCGTGGTGCTGGCTTTCGTCAGCGACCGCCACTCGCACAAAACTAACTACACCGCACACTATATTACCTGGACATCCAAAGGATGCAGCGTTTGTCAAGATTCATGGATGCAGCGTTTATATTCCTAAGACTGAGTGGAGAAGAAAAATACGTAAGCGAGGGTGTGTGTCAGTTGACGGCACTTAAAAAACAAATGGCATTGATAGCACATTCATTGTCAACAGCGCGTGGCCGAACTAGACAAACGGCACGCATCACGTTCGCAGTTCCTGGTCGCTGGCTGGAAGGGGGAAGCGAGCAATCGACGTCGCGCAGCACCGCATGGGAATCGTTCGGTGGTTCTTGACTGGGGCCGTGCTCCTCTCGTCAGCTGCCGGAGTCTTTGAGCGGCGGCTCGCGGCGGCTAAGCCCCCGCTCAAAATGCGACACCCGCCGTCGGGGTCGTTCGTCGCGCCTTCTCGGAGGCCCAAACCCTCACGTCGCGGCCATCTACGAGCTGCTGTTGTCCCATCTCTCACATTCTCCGCCGTTCCTCCCTTCCCACCTTGGTCTCGCCGACGGACCGGAGCTCCGTCGGACTCTGGGCAGCGGGCTTATGACGACGTACGATTTTTGTGGACGGCCTTCTTGGCTGTGATCGTTCCAAGTGTCGCGCCAATGTACAGTGGGTCGCCTGTTTCTTTGTACGATGAATGTAACCGTCATACAAGCAACGCCTCAGTGTCTCTAAACGCTGTCTTTTGTAGGATGTATTGTGACCGCGGCTTAAAAAGAAGTATGTCTAGACGCTGTGTCGTATGTTGCGACAGTTTTCTCGGACCTATGCAATCTTACCCTACCCTCGTCGAACTCTCCTTCAGCGGTCGGACGTGTGGCTACTTCCTAAAGGGTCTCTACCTGTAGAATGCAGCCGTGACTACACGCAATCCCCTCCCATGAAGTGCGGTGCGCATAATTGGGGGCCGACGACATTCGTGTACGGTCGTTTCCCGTTTAAACCATCACGCGCGCGAGTACGCCGCTACACAGCGATACACCATTTCGTTCGAGAGACCAAACCTGAATTTCATCGTATAGCACGGCACTCACGAAAGAAGACCAGCACTTTTCGTGGCGCAATCTCGTTGTGCGTTGTGTATTATCTGTTTTTACAGCGAGTTTTGTTGTTATTCTACTCGTTTTTTTTTACGCGTGCACCGCTGTCACGTCTCAAGTCCGAAGCCCGAACCTGCGGTCGCACTGCTTACACCGTATACAAAAGACAGTCTTTCAAGACACTGTCCTTCCTTGTACGATGGTCCATTGGTCTTACACAACTGCCTGCAAACATTCTCGAAGCATAAATCTGTGTGAAGCAAACGGGCTACGCCTGAGGGTGTCTGTATATAATTATGTCATCGTGTCTGCAACACGCACAATGTCTTGCGTGTGAAGTACGGGCAGTGTGTCTCGTGCTTTAAAGCTTCCGGATATGATAGCGGCTCTTTTTTTAGTTAACTTTTGTAGGGAGAAGCTTCCAGTATACAACAAAAACACAACCGAAAAGCTCGCGTTGAAAGAGGAGAATAGCGTCCTGCCTAGCTGTCATCGGAATTCACGGTGCGACTCCGCATGCATGAAATCCATCCCACACTTTTAATCCGCTCTTGTACCGCCATACATCGAGCTTAAGACATCAGTTTACGTGACGCGTCTTTGGCGTGGCCACCCGCAGTGACTGGACATCGCCAACGAGCGTGCCAAAGCTTCCCGTGGAAACGTTCAGCTGTGCGCATAAGGAGATGATCGCGCTGGACGCTGCGATGTACGAGAGCTTCTTTTCATTATTTTATTTTCAGCGCCCACTGAGTTGAGTAAAAAGAGAGAGAGAGAGAAAAAAAGACGAGAATGATAAATCATTATTTAATGTACTCAAAATCTAGAAACGCACCTGTCTTGTCAAATTAATCACCGCGCAGATTTGGGCACTTATCAAGACGTGGCACCAGCCTTTAGATGTCCACCTCAAAGAAGGTTGCCGCCGGAGTTCTCGGTGATTCTATCAGGCGTCAACTAGACCGTGAATCGTCACAGACGTTCATCCCTGATCACCATCACCATGGACGTATGTTCGTCATCCCCGATACTTCATGCAGTTTTCTCCACACACATAACACCTCTGTGGCGACTAACGGCTTTATAGACGCGTAATAGAATGACTGAAAATCCAGGGCGACCTCCTTTGAGGAAGAAGCCCCGTCCTAGACTCCTAATAAGTGACTAATCTGTGCGGGCATCACTTGCTACAGTGTGTATCTAAAGATCGGACATACTAAAATATCTTCATCACTCTTGGTTCTTTTCTTTTTTTTTTTTTTACTTTTCGGCGTTTGAAAAAGAAAAGCCTGAAATGAGACTCTAAACGCAGGCGAGCTAATGCACAGTCCAAAAAAAGAAGAAAAACACCATGAGGCAAAGGAAATGTTAAAACAGCCGGTGAATGTAGCAATTGTTTCCCAGATTGGAAGCTGGCGATTGCATTTAGCAAAGAAAAAATAAAGTTAAGACGGTGATTAAGGAGACAATTAGGATCACGAGCGCTTGAAATTGTATTCGGCATGCTTTCATTAATGTTGGGCGACGATGTTCGAGCCTTTTTGTCTGTCTAGTCGCACTTAGCTTCTGACTGGGCTGTCTGCGTACTTACTTTGTGAATGATATTTCTTTGTGCCGCGAGCAGTTGTCAGTGTGAAGCTGCCTTAGACCCCTTGTCAGAGTGTTCGAGGCTTTTTCGGTGTAGGTGTGCCTGCCGTTAGGATGTGTGCGGCGTCCAGCTGAAACATGACAAAGAAGACTTTTGTGAAAGCAAATGACAGCTGTACGCTGTGCTGATTATTAGACGGCGGTGTGCATGTCCTTTTTGTTGCCTTTGTCTCGAGGTTTTTAATTAAGAAAAAGGAAAAGCTACGTTCCGGAGTAACGACACTTGGCCATATTGGGGTTTAAAATCATAGCTGCCAGTTAACTGAGGCTTTATCTGAAATCACAGGAAACGCTTTTCCATCCTCCACACATGTTTAAACAGTTCGTGACAAAGAAAAGTAATATTACTTCCTAACACCGAATATAATGCGGAGGAAGTCGCACTTTTGAATGATGACGATCGACAGCTGTGTCTGCTCTGCACAAGCACCAAAATATCGGCGCCCACAACAATGTCGGGGAACGGAGTGGCGATACTGTGAGCGCAGCTTATTTAGTGGCTTTTGGTATAAACCACCTCCACTCTTTGACGTCACGCCACCGTGGTGGCGCTGCTGTAGGCGCTGCGCAGGCGCAGACGCTGCATCTCACGCGACTTGGATTTGTGTTCACGCTCAGTGCCCACAGCTGTGTGTATGTTTATACAGCCTAGAACTTAGTCTGCCTCAACGGGCGACTTGTCTCCCAGCTGTAGATGAGCAATTTAGCTATACTCTATTTCACCTTATGATGTACCGCAGGGAAGGCTACGAGCGCGAGCTCCGTGCTTTAGGGAGCATCTCGGCGGCACAAGCTCTCGTGCATTAAGGGCAGCTGCCAACGCTATGAGCTCGCGCTTCTAGCCTTCGCTGCGGTACAACATAAGGTGAAACGGAGTTTTTTTTTTTATAGTGCGGTACAACCGCTAGCCTGAGGTCTTTAAAGTGGACCACGCAGTAGTGATACACGACCACACGCCGGTACGAAGATCATCAAGATCGAAACAAAAAGGGGAACCAGGATCCCTGGGTTCCGCAGCGCGAGCTTTCTCTCCACGTGGGCTGGTGTTTGCTAGCCCACTCGGCCACTGTACGCCCCGGCTGGTGAATAGACCTATTGCTAAATTACCCCAACATCAAGGGGAATGCAGGGATTGATGTTCCACGCGCCGCACCTGCTGGCCTTAGCGGTATAGTAACTTTTCTAAAGCAAACGCCTAAAACAAATCGCATCTTGCACGCGCGTTCGTCAACGTTTTGTTTTGGTTATATACTTCGAATCTTTTGTACGGGGAAGGCGTGCGCGTGCGGCGCTTGGAACACCATTCCCTGCATTTTCCTTTATGCTTGGGTAATTCAGAAATAGGTCCATTGGGTCCACATGAGGTCTGTTTAAAACGTAAAGTCTGTATTTAGAAAAAAAAAAAAAAAAAAAAAAAAAAAAACAGATTACGTTTTTCTTTCTTTAACCTTATGTGTTCGTTATTTTTAATTTTGACTTTTGCGTTATTACTATGTCAAGTATACATGGACTGCACTCAGCCCTCGCGGGTTCAATCCCCACCCCTGCCCGTTTCGATCTGGATGAGGATCGTACCGGCGTGCGGTCGTGTATCAGTACTGCGTGATGCACGTTAGAAACCCCAGGCTAGTGGCTGTACTGCACTGGCTAAATTTCTCATCAACTAGAAGACACGTGCCCATTGGGGCGGACCAAGTTCTGGGCTGTGTAAACATACACACAACCCAATTTCTTTTACCGTAGCGGCACGGGTACTGGTCTGTAAATACAGTCCGCAGTTTTTTTTTTTTTTTTAACCCGATAGCGTTTAGGAGCTAGTGTCGCATAAAATCCAGTGTCGGCGGGACGAAAACATTCTGATTGGTTGATAGGGTCATGACGTCACAGCCATATGGCCTGGCGCGGGAATCTCAAACGACCCACAACCCTCACGTGAATTGTGACGTCACGCATATCTGAAATGATTTCACTTTATCAAGTAATTCATTTTCTTTAAACGATAAAATTCAAGAACTTTAGGCGAGGGCGGGATTCGAACCCACGACCCTTCTGTTACGAGTTATGCTCGCTACCGATTAAGCCATCCGGACACTTTTTTTATATATATATATATATATTTTTTTTTATTTTTTTATTACCAGTTTGGACATGTACAAAAACAAAAAAGGATTACATTAATAAATTCATTTCGCGGAGATCACCAATGCGCGGTGTAGAGTTCAAAGTTCTTTCAAGGTCTCAAGTACGTTTAGAATTGGCACCCAATCAGGCACACATTCTGAAGTGGCGCGTACAGATTTTAGTCTTCAGACGGCCACGCAGACAGGCTTGCACGACTTGAGAACGAGCAGGGGCTTATACGTTTAGCTATCGCACTCCACTCTTAAAGGCGAAGCTTAAGCGCCCTCCTGTAATTTTGAGTAGGACGACGATCGGATACTTTATCATCAGAGAGACACACACACATCTCGTTCGAGCGAGGGAGGCTCGGATGAGATGACGCCCCCCGCACTGCTGCGGTCGTCGCGGAACCGCGGCTGTCCCCGGGGGCGACCCGTCGGCCGGCTGTTGCCGCTGCGGCGACGCGCGACCGGCCGCCTTATCTGCGGTCCAGCGGTTCGGCAGCGTGCAGCGGGGCCGCAGCGGTCCGCACAGCAGAATCGATAGCGGGGGCTGTCTAGCCGCGGTTTCTACTCGGCCACTGCGAGATAAAGCCGTCATATTTTCTCGGGCTTCCTTTCTCGGAGGGAGGAGGACGCTTGTCCGGTCCGCGGTCGCGCTCAACGCGACCGAGCGGTGGGCCTGTTTAGCCGCACCAGCAGCGAGGGAAGGGTACAGCGCCGGCAGCTACGATCTGCTGGGCGCCTGATGTTTATGGGCGGGTAACGCCTCGGCCTCTTATCTACCGCGCCGCTCCGTATGCGTATTCCTCGTGGCTCGCTGAGTCGAGACAGACGCCATCAAAGCAGAAAAGCGTGCGTCATATAGTTTGCGATGCGAGGGAGGAAGTGTTGCGGTTTTATTCGTGTTTCGTGGGATAGGGTCAGTTCATCCGAGTAAACCCTGGTTCACACACCGGCGACTGCATATACGACTGTGTGCCTGAAGGCCCGTTCGCACACTTGCGACCGCCTCAGACCGACTGAGCCAAGAACGGTTTTTAAGCCTCTTGTGACGGTTCACGATTGGCTGCGCTGCTGCGGAGACAGTCGTAAGCCGCCACGAAAGGCTAAACAACCACTTTTTGTAGCATCCCAGGTCCTAAGAAGTCGCAAGTGTGTGAACGGGCATAAAAGGCCTGTTCACACACTTGCGATACCTTAGGACTATGCGTCTTAAAACCTCTTACAATTTTTAACGACGTGTGAACACACAGATGCCATCTATCGGGTATCCGCGGAACACTTTCAGTGTCTACATATTTCCTTCTGTTTTTTTACCTTGAAACTCTTTTGACAATGTTGTAGACGATTATGTTTTAAATGTAGTACGTACATTGGATCGAGTAAATACCGCAAGACCCTCGCTCTATAGTCGGTTACAAGTCAAGAAGGTAGGAGAAGCTCCTCCCACAAGTGTGATGCGCCCGTTTCAAATCTCTCCGCAGTCGAAAGAAGAGTTCACTGGAAACGCTCCTTGTTCCGCTTCAATAGATTCCAACTTGTCTCCGATCCCACTTTTAGAGCGCAGCTCTTAGGGGCCCGTTCCCGGCTTGAGCGGCGTCGCCGTCGCCGTCGGCGTAACCAAGGTCATCCCAAGGTCACGTGACCCCTCCCAAGGTCATCTCAAGGTCACGTGACCCCCTGAAGGCCACGTGACCCCCAAGGTCACGTGACCTTGGGGTCACGTGGGGTCATATTGGGATCACGTGACCCCCAAGGTCACGTGATCCCTCGAGGTCACGTGATCCCTCCCAAGGTCATCTCAAGGTCACGTGACCCCCTGAAGGTCACGTGACCCTTTGGAGGTCACGTGACCCCCAAGGTCACGTGACCCCCAAGTCACGTGACCCCTCTGAGGTCACGTGACCCCTCTGAGGTCACGTGACCCCCCGAGGTCACGTGACCCCTCCAGGTCACGTGACCCCCTGAGGTCACGTGGGGGTCACCTTGGGGGTCACGTGACCTTGAGGTGGCCCCCATGTGACACCCAAGGTCACGTGACCCCCAGGTCACGCCTCCCCGAGGTCACGTGACCCCCCTCCTGAAGTCACGTGACACCCCCCCTCCCGAGGTCACGTGACCCCCCCCCCCCCCCGGAGCATATTAAAGAATGAGGGGAGGAGGAGGAGGAGGGGTCTACCCTCCCCTCCGTACCCTTCCCTCCTCCTCCTCAAGAGCTGCGCTCCGATTCGGCGTTACAGGGATTTGTAAACGGCTTTCACTTTTTTTAAGAAAGCGACCTTTGTATTCATCGGAGAGGGAACCGAGCCCCTGAAAGCAGCCTTTGTATCCATCGGAGGGGAAGCTAATCCCCGAAAGTCGTATTTGTTTCCGTCGGTGGGGGAGAACTCTAATCTCCCTCTCGTGGCTTCCACAATGCTAAGTGAAAGTCGAAAGATAAAGCAATTATGTACAGAAAGGCAAGACCCTGCTCGCGCGTTAGCCGCGACGTCACGGAAACGGTGGGACGCTATTGGATGCGGAGGTGGCGGAGGGATATCCGATTCCCTTTGAGGGGCATTTGCCGCTACCTTCTTAAAGACCGACCAACGAAACCATTTTCCGCAAGGTAGGAAAATGCCCCTCGCGCCCTCCTCTTTTCACCCTCTCCCAAAAATCACGTGACGACAGGGGCTCGTTTTGTGTCGGCTTTATCTGTAGGGATAATCCTCAAAAACCGCGAAACGAGCGGCTAGCTGCGAGCGCCACAACGACCTTGAGACGTCCAGGTGTCTTCCCTCGTTGACGCGGGCACGCTCAATCCGCGAGATTGAGGAAGTCAGCGCGACCGAACTCTTTTTCCCATGAGCTGCAGGTCCGAGGCCGCTCGGTCGGTGGAGATCGAGGGGTCGTGGTATGCTGGGTTCGTTCCAGCAGCCGCTTTCTGGCATCGCGCGACTGCTGGAACCATTCTCGCGTCTGCACACGGATTGGCTTGCACAATAAAGGGTTCAGGTCGTCGATAATACATTTATTTCCGAAACTTATAAATCAAGTGGCTTTCCCTAATCTCTTCATTACTGTTTGAAACACATCTCCTCTCATAGGTAATTGTTCATCCCATTTTGGACTCTTTTGCCTATTCCTCCTTACGTCTGCTTGATGACTGTTTTATAACTTGATAAAGACCTTTAAATATTTGCGCGGGCTTGCGCGATCAACGCTGTCCCGGATTTATTCAAAATTGGAAAGATTGGCGTCAGGAGGGGTTGAAGAAGCAAACCGTAATTTTTGCTTCTAATGAGGACGGCACAATCGTAAGATAGGTCTTTGCTTCACCTGTACCCACAACGCCCCATCGTTTGCACGATCATAATTTCTCAGTGACATAGGTGTATACCACCTTTTACTCATGGTTACTATAGATGGGGCCCCACAGGCTTTCCCGTTATCAGCGAGTCGACTTTTTAACGACCGGCGACTCTCCTGAGTGAGAATAAATATTATCACCTTCAAACAACATCCACCCCTTTCTCCCCCCCTTTCCCGAGTTGGGGAAATATCAGGCAACTCCGGGAAGCAGCCTGCAGACTGCGCTTTTCGGCAACTCATTCTCAACACATTCGAACGTGGAAGTAAACACATCACATCAACGACGCCCTGTTTATTTGCAACCTAAATAATGTGGCTCTTCTGGTGGGACCCAATCAATTTCATCATCAATCATTATTTGTTACAACTTCATGGTGAATGTGTGTTCGTAGTGATGACACAAAGTGATCGATTCAAAGGGAGAAATAGGTCCTCGTATTTATTTTGCGGAAATACTCGCTCCTGTGACGCTCTAGTGCGTAAGGTCAAAGCACCCGAGGCAGTGCGTAATACTTTAAAACTGTCGTTGATGATGAAATATTTGTGGGAAGCGTCTTGCCTTCTAATCGCGTGGAAGGAAAATGGAAATACTCCTTGCCAGATTCACAACCATATATCCTGGTGTCCTTTCTCCAAGAAGCGAGGTTTTGATACAATTTCGTTGCTCGGCCGCTATTTTTTGTAGTGGCGCGAAAAAAGAAGAGAGAGAGAGAGGGGGGGGGGGGGAGGGAGAAAGCAACGGTTTTCGCAGGCTGATCGTTCTTTTTTTTTTTTTTTGTATTTTTTTTGCAATTGCGATATTTTGTAGTGTTTAGGTATGTCTTCGTGGTGTAAACAATTTTACGCGCTTCCCACAAATATTTCATCATCAACGACAGTTTTAAAGTATTACGCACTGCCTCGGGTGCTTTGAGCGAGTACAGGAGCGAGTATTTCCGCAAAATAAATACGAGGACCTATTTCTCCCTTTGAATCGGTCACTTTGTGTCATCACTACGAACACATATTCACCATGAAGTTGTAACAAATAATGATTGATGATGAAATTGATTGGGTCCCACCAGAAGAGCCACATTATTTAGGTTGCAAATAAACAGGGCGTCGTTGATGTGATGTGTTTACTTCCACGTTCGAATGTGTTGAGAATGAGTTGCCGAAAAGCGCAGTCTGCAGGCTGCTTCCCGGAGTTGCCTGATATTTCCCCAACTCGGGAAAGGGGGGGAGAAAGGGGTGGATGTTGTTTGAAGGTGATAATATTTATTCTCACTCAGGAGAGTCGCCGGTCGTTAAAAAGTCGACTCGCTGATAACGGGAAAGCCTGTGGGGCCCCATCTATAGTAACCATGAGTAAAAGGTGGTATACACCTATGTCACTGAGAAATTATGATCGTGCAAACGATGGGGCGTTGTGGGTACAGGTGAAGCAAAGACCTATCTTACGATTGTGCCGTCCTCATTAGAAGCAAAAATTACGGTTTGCTTCTTCAACCCCTCCTGACGCCAATCTTTCCAATTTTGAATAAATCCGGGAAAGCGTTGATCGCGCAAGCCCGCGCCAATATTTAAAGGTCTTTATCAAGTTATAAAACAGTCATCAAGCAGACGTAAGGAGGAATAAATACGCAAAAGAGTCCAAAATGGGATGAACAATTACCTATGAGAGGAGATGTGTTTCAAACAGTAATGAAGAGATTAGGGAAAGCCACTTGATTTATAAGTTTCGGAAATAAATGTATTATCGACGACCTGAACCCTTTATTGTGCAAGCCAATCCGTGTGCAGACGCGAGAATGGTTCCAGCAGCCGCGCGATGCCAGAAAGCGGCTGCTGGAACGAACCCAGCATACCAAGACCCCTCGATCTCCACCGACCGAGCGGCCTCGGACCTGCAGCTCATGGGAAAAAGAGTTCGGTCGCGCTGGCTTCCTCAATCCTGCGGATTGAGCGTGCCCGCGTCAACGAGGGAAGACACCTGGACGTCTCAAGGTCGTTGTGGCGCTCGCAGCTAGCCGCTCGTTTCGCGCTTTTTGAGGATTATCCCTACAGATAAAGCCGACACAAAAGAAGCCTCTGCCGTCACGTGATTTTTGGGAGAGGGTGAAAAGAGGAGGGCGCGAGGGTCATTTTCCTACCTTGCGGAAAATGGTTTCGTTGGTCGGTCTTTAACCTGTAACTGACTATAGTGAAATGCAGTTCCAGGGCCACCTCATAGATGGCGCCAGCGTGCCAGTTCGTTCTCTCGTCGAGGGAGATCACAAGACCTCGGTCCTAAGCAAAAGCAAGCGTGTGAGATAAGGGGAGTCACGGGCGTATACGCCCCAGATGGGTAACCTAATCGAGCACTTCGTAGCGCTCAGTCGTTCTTGAAGATTGCGTGGCTATTCTGGTTTGGGACTGACTGCGTATTCGGTAAATACACCCCGATTAATGAAACCTGGCATATAATATAAGCGTACGGAAATACAGAGACCTTCTCGATGTGATGTTTAGGGATTTAAGATTTTGGACGTAAATTGAATGGCCAGACCATGTGCAGCGTTTTAAGACAAGTTTGGTGGAAGACAATGTTGCGCATAAAATACACAGATTTTTTTTTTTTTTTTTCTAATCTAATATTTTGACCCAGCGTCATCTCTTCAATCGAATGCAGTTATCGTTTTTGTGTTCTCGCCGCCGCCGAGTGCACTTTTGGTAACCAGACGGTGATCGGCCCCTTCACCGCGTCGGGTGAACGCGTCAAAACAACCTCGTTCATCGCAGCACTGGACTCGATTTCCGGCAGGTGTTATTCGGAGGATAGCCTATGGATCCTCCGAACCATTCCATCACCCTGGCGGGGTTGCCACCGACTTAGTTTCCTTTTCTGCTCGGGCTGGGCGACGCAGCTCTGCTAGCGTGCGTGAGCGAAGAACGCCGGACACCCCGGGGAAACTGCAGTCCCCGCCGTCTCGACATCAGTCTTCGCCACCGCGCTCCACCAATGCCACATTGATGACAAGGCCTATGCCTTGTCATCGCCTACGTCATCGCTAGTGGAATCACGCAGTGCCGCCTATAGTTTTTACCGGTCGAGCTTCGGCGTGTTAGCCACCTGGGGCGGGCTGGGAATCCACAAACGGTGACTGACGTCACGCGCAGCCCGTCTCTTCTAAGCGGTCTGGGGCTCCACTCCTTCATCTACACGTCTTCGTCAAGTGCAGGCGGACTACCGTTATCGTTGCGAAACCCTCGTGGTAACTCTGCTCCAAGCTCTGTATACGAGAAGCAGACCATATAGAACTCTTGCACGGACGTTACGGACACGGAGTACTGCATTTTTGCGAGGCACGCACAATTTTCGCCGTAGAACTAACGATCTGAAGAATGAAAACCCATTTATTGAATACTGCTGAACCCCATGCATTGAGCGCTTGTGCCACCTAGCCAGTTTATAATTCTAACTGCAAACTTTAACCCCCCCCCCCCCCCAAAAAAAAAAAAAAAAAAAAAAAAAAAACACAACACATATGAAAGATACAGTACTGTTTTGTTTTTGTTTTTTTACTGCAAAAATAGACTACGCATCACCGAACGCTCATTTTCTGTCCAAATGTAGCGCAAGCGGTCCGAACAAGATGCTAATGCAAACGTTTCAGGACTAACCGTTTTATTAATCAAAAGTTATTTATGATTTTCTGAAATTTTCAATAAAAAAAATGGCGTCCAATGGAGCTCTCCGATACACGGAGCTGAATGGCGTTAGTTAGCGAAAACCTGCAAAACGGACCCCACTTTCCCCATTGAAAATTTGAAAAAATTTCTTGTAACTTTTGACTTAGATAAGTCTTACTTCTGAAACTTTGGCATCTGTTTCGGACCGCAGCGCTACGATTGAGCGGAGAAGGAGCGTTAAAAAATAATTTATGCTTGCGTAATAAAAAGAAAAGAAAAAAGGAAGATAGGGAAACACAATGTATATATCGTTGTGGTCACATTGAGTCGTAGTGCTACAATCTTGAGTCCTGTCATTTAAAACAGGGTTATTTTTTCACGCCATATTCCCCTTCTTCTTTCCCGTCCTCTTGATTATTAATTGTTACAATATGTAAACAATCAAGGCCTCTCAAGAATACCGTTTCTAAACAAAAATTGAATCCGTATGACTAAAGTGCCCCCTTTCCTAGCTGTGTGCGTGGTGGGCGCACTTATACGAATCGTGTGGAAGGGAATGAGAAAGTTCTTCAATCTTTCCTCGACTTATAGCACCAGTCAGATAACTTATGTTTTTTTTTTTTCCTTTTCAGGCATCGTTTTCCATCGTTTCGTATAAAAAAAGAAGGAAAAAAAGTGATTCTCGCCTGTGTTTATTAAGGAGCTCGTGTCACAGAGAAGCCGACATCAGTGCCGATGGCGGACGGAAAAATCCTGATTGGTCGTTAGGGTCATGACGTCACAGCCCTATGTCCTCCTCACCTGGGAATTTAAAAGAACGTGAAACGTGACGTCACGCGTAAAACGAAAGTGATTAACACGTGACATGTAGGGCGAATAAAGGTCACCGCATGTCTCAAATGATTTCACTTTATAAAGTAGTTCATTTGCCTTCAAGCGCGGGATTCGAACCCACGATCCTTCGGTTGCGAGCCAGACACGCTAGCAACTATAGGAAACGCAGACACGCTTGCACGGCTTGGAAATGAGCGGAGGTTTACATGTTTAGCTATCGCTATCCACTCTTAAAGGCGAAGTTTAAGCGTCCTCCAGAGATATTTTTTCTTTTTTCTTGCGAGCTCTTTACAATTAGACTTTCGGACTCGGGACTGTACAGGATATGTAAATTAACTCAAGAGCCTGATCATGACGAATGTTACAACACCACCCACAACCATAGGAGATGTGTGCAGTTTAGGGCCTAAACTTAGCTCAGGATACTTCAGAATCCCAATTTAAGGAGCTTTCGATGAAAAACAAAACGCTTTTTTTTTTCTCAACGGGCTAGAACCGATATTCAAACTTCCGAACTTAGACCGGGATATGATGATCTTTCCAATGTTCACGGCAAAGAAAAAAAGAAACATGCATGGTGAAACAGACTGCGCTAGAAATTATCCTAAGACAGGCACGTAGGCGTTAGGGCATACTATTTGAGATCTACTGCGCAGCTACTACGTCTCTCGTTCTATTTTAGAGCTGTTTTCTATTTTGCATCATGACTACGCCTCGTGCTAGTAATTACACCAACTACAGTCATTGCTAATACCGACTGTTTGTCTGCTACCATTACTAACTTAATTTGCATATATCCCGAGCGCTAACATCCTAACTTGAAAGTTTTCACAGTCCTTGCACGCGCTGGGATTAGTACTGCTCATTTTTGGTAGACCCGGCCCGGAAAGCGAAAAAAACAAATGCGCATTAGCAACGCCTGCTGAATGCACGCGGTTTTTGTACTTCTGTATTCATTTCCTGGCTATTTTCTTTCTTTTTCTCTCGGTCGAGTATAGACACGTCTGCGACCGGTATCCCGGTCACGCTCTATCGCCTCCTCCTTTCTTCTTTTTCTTATCTCGTTTGTAAAACAATGGTTCGTTATGCTAAGTCTGCGGATCGCAGCACTCGCAAACCTAGAAACTCGCGAAAATTTTTCGAACGGTGGCTCGTTATGCCTCTTGGTACGCCAAGGGCGAATTTCGGGGCAACGACCGCAACACACGAAAGAGGTTCCGCACATACAAAAAAGCAAACAAAAAACGAATGCTTCTGTTGAAAAAGAGTGGGCGCTCATAACTGAACTTTTCATATGCGAAGAAATGCTATCGCCCGTGGTGCGGAGCTTATCGATTTATTATCTCTTTTTTATATATGTTTATCTTCCAGCTTCTTGGTTCCGTTTGTTTCGATCTTGCGTTCGGAAATTGCGATGGGCGAAAATGCCCAGAACAAAAGAACGAAGGAAGGAAAGGAGGGCCGAAGGAAAGGGAGAAGCAACATTTGCTGCCGGTCCAACGTCCGTGTATAATTTATTCAGGTTCCGAACTGCGGCTCCGAGCTCGCAATAAATGTGGTACTTCGTATAAGGACGACTGTTTCTTGCGTTTCTTTCTTCCAGCACAACTGGGGCTGGCTCGCTTCGGTCTGATACTCGACGTTGATGACTTTTTTTCCCCTCACAGCAGCAGCGGTTCCTTCCCTTCGGGGTCCAGAAAAAGGTCTTTCCGTTGTGGCGGCTCTCGCAGTCGGGATTTCAGCACTTTTTTTTTTTCTTCTCCGCACTTTGGCGCCTCAGTTTGATCGTTACTTCCGAAGTGGGCGAAAAACTTGTTTGATTTCGGCGCCACATCCTTGTCTATAGTAATAATAATAATAAATAGACAAAAGGAAGTAGCGGAACAGAACTCCCACCGACATTCAATTTCTTTTCCGCCGTTCCGCAAGGCGGCGCCGCGGTTCCCCCCCCTCGGTCCCGCGACCGAACCCCATTTTCTCGTTTACAAGAAACGAACGCACGCACGTACGTGCGAGCGACCACGCGAGTCGGGCGGGACACCGCGCCACCACCAGAGCGACCTCAGCAGCGGGACGGACGGGCGGTCGGTTTGCTGACGTGCACGCTAAGCGGCTTCGGCCGGTGTCTACGCAAAGCGTCGGGGAAGATTTGCTTCAGCGCCGTGGGTGATTGGCCCTGACAGGCGGACCGCCGAAGGGTGGCTCGCTGCTTCGCCTGATGGGATTGGAACACTGCCTTGTTTGACAATGCTGTCTGGCGTGGATTACCCCGAAGGGGGGGCAGAGCTTCGCCGTCGAGCACTGGGACTCTGCCGTGAAGCCGCACCGCTGAACGGCGCCACACCCCGGCCGAGGCTGCCGCGTCGATTAAGCGCTCTCTGTATTTCTTGTGCCGGTGCGGGTGGGAAGACGGCTCTGTCTATCTGTCTGTTTATACGCGAGGGGAGCAGGGAAGGGTGTCGAAGCTTTCGAACGTCTTCGGGTGTTCCGCAAGACCGGAGGTTAATTCTATTTCGTCTCGTTTCGGTGGCTCGAGTCGGCGCTCGGCTATCGGTTTGAGCTCTTCTAATACGCGCTGTATCTAACTTGATTACCCGGGTTATGAGATTAGCAAGTTCTCCGGGTCGCGATCGATGCGGAGACCCTGGCTTTTGTGTTCGTCGGGGAAACGGCATCTCTTTCTCCGAGTCGGGCGTCCACCCAGTGGCTCGGTGTCAAGTCTGACCGGTGGCAGAAATAGCCGGCCGTCCCTCTGGCTTAGATCTGCGCCTCGGCACTCTGGGCGGCAACCAGAACTGCCCGAGTAAATTTCCCACAATACAGATTAGGCGGCAAGCGCTTATCTTTTGTTTTTATGACAATATGGTTAATGAAAATATCGCTACAGTCTTTTTTTTAATTTCTTGTGGCCTACTTACGTGACGTCTAATACTGGTGAAAGTGTTTCACACGGATGTAACTGAGACGAATTAAAAAGGAACCCGAGTCGTTGCTTTAAGGTGGTTTAATGTTCTGTCATATAAGAGCTCCTGCGCGGGGGCTCGTAAAGTTAAATATAGAGTACCTCTGTTTTTCTTTTTTTTTTCTTCCTTTACTGATGTCTAGAGAAAAAAAGGATACGCGGGCAGGAATGAAACCTCTCTTTCTAGAAAAAGGAATAGCAACTTCTTCTAAAAACTAGTGCACGTAAGTAGAACAGGACGCAAAACAACCCGAAGAGAGAGAGAGAGAAAAAGAAAAGATCGATATCAGGAAGCACTGTAGCGATGCAAGTGCAGTGGGCGAGGGAATGAAGATCCTTTGCCTCCTTCGTCCCAGTTTGCTTACCTAAAGCCCGATTCACATGTACGATTTTGCTTGCGATTTCGCAGCTGCGACGTCGCTGGCGCGCCAAAAAATGAGCAAAATAAAGCGGAAAGGTTACGAACAACGTGGGAACGGGCGAAGACAAATCAATCCCCCCCCCCCCCCCCCTTACCCCATAACCAGGTTGGGTTACTGGGGGGATGATAACGTCGGACAGGTCATACAGTTATTGCTTCGGTTTTGCGTCTCGCCTATTTTCACCCGCTTCTCTTCTTTTTGCAGTCATAATTTCATATCTTCTTCAGGTTTTCGGTTTGGCTCTTGTGACTTCAAGAAAGCGCGAACGGCGAAACAAACAAACCCTTCGAAGAGAATCGTGGGCATGACGTTTAGGAGTGTTTATGAAGGACGTAAACGAAGAGAGCCGAGATGTAACGTTCGACAACAGAAGGACTAAGTGATCGGCACGTGGTTGGCCATGCACCGATTAGCTTTACATGCCATGACCCAGATGGTAACTGCAACTTGCGTGAACAAGATACTGTTCATCGTTTCATGTCTAGTCCAGACCCAGCCGACGCTACCAGCTAATGGGACCCATCGAGCTGTGTAAAAAGCGAAAGTCACTGGGCCTTTTTTGTTTTGTTTGTGATTGGTTCATCGGTGACGGAACACGTACAGAAACGTGACGAACACCTTGATAATTCCCTTTTGAGGCTATTTCATTGGTTTGTTCGGGCGACTCGCAGCATCGCTGCATCGATATCGCGCACGACTAACGGCTTGTACGAGGTACCGCGCTCATTTTCACCTGCTATTTCGATAAAAAAAAAACTTGATACGATATTCTTAGGAATTTGTGTATATGAATGCTAGCGTAATCACCGGTTCAATTTATATATACGTTACGGTGTTATTTCACAAAGACTTGGTTCTCTGCGCGCCCTGCGTAACTAGTCCGTGATTCCGAACGTATAGCCGAGATCAGGAGCTTGGGCGTGAACGCTTGCGTGTCCTTTTCCGATCGCGGGGGCTCGGCAACTCGACTCGGCAGACGTGACCGGGGAGTCGATGCCGTTCTCCAGGTTGGTGGAGCCGCGCCTCGGTCGCTCACTCGGACGGCGACGGAACTTCCACATCCCACATGTCGACGAGGAAGCTGCTCTTTCTAGTATGAATCATATCAATCTCCTCGTTCGTGCATTATGCTATACCACTATCGACGAGGAATCAAGGGACCCCGAATTATTTGCCAAAATTTCACGCAGTGAGTGAGAAAAAAAAAAGAATTAACGATATTAGATAGTAATTATACGGAAGTCAATCGGGAACTATGGAACTTTATTGGAGTCGACCCGTTCACCGTCGGCGTTTTGGGCTCCCTGCTTTTTTTTTTCAAATGGTTGCTGACTTACTCGACTTGACGCGGCCAAAAGCATCGCTGTTGTCGGCAACCCAAGATTGGTCAAGCGCTCGCCATGACGCATTTGGTCGGACCAATTTTTGCTTTCATCGACGAAAATTAGGACGATGTCGGACTGTCAACTTTGACGTGCTGGTTTGACGATGCGAAGGCTCCAAGCTACACACACCATAGTACTTGTCTATCGCCTCTGGGGATAAGTAGCTACAGGATTCCATCTCGTGACGTCACGGCGAGGCATACCCTGGTCGTGACGTCGCTGACGGAAACCATAAGGGGGCTCCAACGAACATTATCGGCGCTGGTGTACCTTGGTTTCTGAATGCTCGATCGGCGTCACGTGGTTTATGGGCCGCGTTTGCTGTACGAGCTGCGAGGAGGACTCGAGAGCGTCTATCGTCTGCGAGCGTCGCCAACCTTTGCTCGGCCTTCCCCCTTCCGCTATCCTGCTTACCGAGCGACAACACACCCATGCGGGTGCACGCACTCAGTCCGCGGAGGAAGCGTCCGCCATCATTACATTGCGAGCGCTCTCAGTGGTTCGAGTTGCTCCCTCTCTTCAATCAATAGGCTCACTGCTCGGCGCCAATAAGAGAACGAAATCTGCGGAGTGTGCGCGCTTGCAGTCGGAAGGGTGACACCGCGCAGTTGACGAGCCTAGCCCGAGTTCGAGCTCAGGGAAGTTCAGTGCGGCCGGGCTCACTGAGGCGCACTCTTAGGGCCATTAACCCGCGGCGGACGGCCCGTGACTTCAGACAGGACGCCCCCGTGCGCGCGCGCGCGCGCTTCAGGCATCGGCGACGATGAATCGCTTCGTTCCGCGATTCCGCGCTAATCAACCCCGCTTGCCGGCGGCCGGCGCAGATGCCCGCCACCGCGAGGCCCTCGCACGTACGGCCCTACACACAGCGTACGTGGGCGGCGGTCCCGACGGCCCATTATCGGCTCACGGCCATTCTGCATGCTGGAATGCGCCGTAATTGAAATCTGGGACCCGCGCCGGCCTCTGGTGGAACGCGGCCCCCGCGTATGAGCACGCGTGGCCCGCTTTTTCCCCGGGCCCCGTCGAAATTAAAGGCACTCGATGGTTGCCGACGGTACTGCATTCCTGTTTCGCTCTGCGGTCGCCGAGATGGCCGTAATCCGATGGCGGGTTTCATTCTGCTTTGACCTTTCGCGTTAAACAAGATTTGGGAGTAGCGTTATTTGATTTCGATCGAGCCTGGGCGCGCGGGATAGTTATTGCCAGCAAGGGGGAGTGGGACGCGGGGACGAGGCGGCTTTTCTTTCTCAGTATCTGAAATCGAACCGGACGAGCCGAAACAAATTCTCAGCGCCTAATGTTCCCTACGTGTGTACCGTAATATAGTTTTTTTTTTTTTTTTTATGCACTCCATTTTACAAGCTGCAGGCAACACTGTCCTGTAGCACAGGCGCACGAGTTTAGCTCTGCAGCTTTCATGCACGGTAGACGATGATAATCTAACGGTACCATAGCCTATAAGTTATAAGTTATAACCTATATAGAGGGAACTTACTCTGCCCTGCTTTCTACACGGAGCGCTCCATCGCCGGGTGTCATCATGGTCGGTCGCCTGTCGAGGTGGCACTGGTAAGTCAAGAGTCGTATACGAGCTATAAATGCGAGCATTGAGTCGTTGTTTTAGTTTACAACTTGGGTCCAGTCACTGGCAGAGTGACTCTCGGGGTCGAAGTTTAGATATCGTCGGACGCGGCATCATGAAGGGCGTCGCTTTTCTACCTGAAAACAATCGCACGGAACCGTGACAGCGCGGCTTGTAAAAAGCTATAGTTTACTTTGCAGCGATACGGCCGACACGCGTTCCCGTAAGAAAAATAGGAGGCGCACAATCCCTTTCTGTGCGGCTTTCGCTCAAGTCCAAACTAAATTGGACCCTGTGAGTTTTTAAAGCATAAATGCCTAGAGTGTTTAGAGTGGGTAGCGACGTATAACTAATGCAGTACGACTGCGAGCCCTTGATCCCAAACTAAATTGGACGCGAGCTGTCACACTTCCACCTCAACAGCCCGGCACCCGTGTTTAAACAAAAAAAAACAAAAAAAAAACAAAAAAAAAAAAAACGAATTGAGCATCGCAGTGATCTGTGTCCGCGTGTTTAAGCGCTTTCAGTTTTTTTTTTTTCTTTTTTAACGTGTTTATTATATTTATCTTTTCTTTAACACGAGGCATTGGCACGCGTGTGAGTATAGTTCGAATGCCGGGTGTCTCTCGAGAACAGAGCTTGTCTAGATCGGCGACAACCACGGGACGAGAGATTCGCGCGTAATATATATTCACCCGACCGAAAGAAGCGACGCAAACCAAGAAATTCGGGCTGGGAGCAGCCTCGAAATAGGCAACGATCGCGAAAAGTGGGCGGACGGGGTTTTCTTGGTGCGGTCTGCGGCGGACGCTTTCTCCGCTTTTCCGATCGGTGATCCGCGAGAGCAATTTCGGACGTTCAGAAACGGGAGGGAGGCTGGAGACGTCTCCCCGTCTGCAAGTGAGATTGCTCGTGTCGTAAGACTGTCTGCCCACGTCGAACCGAAGGTTCGGTCGGTGCTTCTCCTTCGACGGAAGTAATAACTGGACACGCACAACAGAATGGAGGATTTCCTTAGTGCGTGGGTAATTGAGTCGTAAGGGTTTTTGTACGGATTTTTTTTTTCTTTATTTTTTTGTTGGTTTCGCGGTTAGGGAAGTGTTGAAACTCTTGGTCTGCACTGATGCGATAATTTGTTACGTTGACAACGTGAGTATTGTTATACCGAACGAAGCACGTTTCCTTCTCACTTTCTTTCTGCAACTGACTTTGGAGAGGTATGGTTCGGGTTTTTAGGAACCGTACAAAATACAAATCAACAGCGTTTTTTTGTTTTTTTTTAATTGATAAATGCGTAATTTGGATGAGGTGATCTCTCGTATTTCTTCATGTATCTAACAGCAGGTAGTTTTTGTCACATCCGTTGGTACCGTGAACTTATGGAAAAGCAGTTATACAACATACCAGATCGTCATTTGTATTTGAAATAAGACCTAAATTTTCGAGAACGAATTCTCAATACGCCAAACCAGCCAGTCGCTGCGGCACAGCTGCATCCTCAATTTGAGCAGATGATGATCAGAAAATGACAAATTGTTTTCAGTTTTCCGAACTACGTATCTTAGTAGATCGCAGAAAATACGCTTACCTCTGTGCTAGCAATGGAGAGTTTTAGAAAACCGTTTTTGCACACGCGATGGGGTACCCGACTCCCTCTCGAGATCTCGCTGGTCTCCGAAAACGGGAGACGCGCGGAGGAGTGCGAGAGAGTAGGCCAGCATGCTGACGCACTCTACCCGACGAAATACGGAGCGACCAGGCTCGAAGTCAGACGGCTTCGCCCGGAACGTCCCCGGCTTTCTCGGGGGAGGAGACCGCTCCCACACATGATAGCGTCATAGCTTACCCGGGTTTCATGGTCTTTTTCTTATTATCATTATTTGTTCGTCTCAACTATACGACTTAGTTACAGGCGCGGCGATATTCCAGCACTCTAATAAACTTTCTTAAAAAAAAAAAATATCCTTACACGAACACTCCACTAAGTTACCACTCTCTACTTTACATATGTACCAGAGAAGGCCGCACATGTCTTTCATTTTCTTATAGAGTCGACAATACGAACAGACGGTCACGTTCCCGAGTCAAGGTAGCCATATTCCGTTTTTACTACGGTGGATTAAAACCCAATGCTACAGGCCGCCGGGTCCAATCATGAGCCTGTCAGAAACTACGTGGTATATTTGCTCCGTCGTACGTATTGGCGCGCGAAGAAGCGTCATGCGGAGGAGAGTTTTTCGTGTGCTTATCGAGCCCTCTCGGCGGCTCCGTTTGCTTGCTACTACTGGAGAATACTAAACGGATTAAATACCATCTGGAAACGATGTGGCGAAGAGGACCCGGGATCAGAACCAGTGGCCGTTAAGAAATGAAGAGGAGTCGGATTGAGTGTTCGACACTGGAGCGTGTGTACGGACCACGTGAGGAAGGGGGGATACGAGTCCTGTTGCCTACACAAAGATTGGATTGGATTGTTATGGCTAAGTCGAAACGACTTTATGTCAGTGTTGCCTGCGCGCCTTCCAAGTTCTCCAAACTGTTGACATGTTTACGAAATATGGCATGAATGTTTATGAATCTAAATACGCTGTACCTTTACTTTACCTATATTAAATAGTGCGCTTTCACAACGCAGAACCATTTTGCGTAAGACTAGCGCTCTTCGTATTGTGCGTATCGGTATTTCTCATAGAGTTATGGTGTACGCTAGAGGTTCAACTGGCGCTAGTGTCTATGCGACTTCCGTGACGCAAATTGAAGCAGACAGCAACCAGTCTACTTTTCCAGTCTTCCTGTGTATTCCTATGGGAAAACGCGCGTGCATCTTATCTCTTCGCCGGAAGATAACACGAATAGTTTTTGTTATTTGGGTCGTACCGAATAGTATGTACCTTGATTAACATTGTAAAAGTGTAATTGCTTTAGTTTTTGCATTTTTCTTCATTAGTGACCGATGTTTAAATTCGCTACATTTCAATCCCAAACGTGTGTTACGCAGCACGTATGTAAAAACAAGCGACGATTCAGAGCAAAATTACAATCGAAAGGAATATGGAGTGTGTTCAATGCTCGCCAGCCTTCCGGTGACGCTTATATATTGCTAGTATGCCAGTCCTGTCACTACATGAAAATGACACCGTCGTGCATGAGCGGATAAAAACATTCAAAACGTAAATAATAAAGCACGTGGGCTAAGAAAGATGTCTCTTCGTATTGTTTTCTCTGCCGGACAGCTTTTATCGGGCACTTGTTCTCAAAGATTTCGATCGAGCTGGCGATATTTTGAACATAGAAGTTCGCACAGAGCAGAAAGAAAAAGGCGGTATTTACTTATTTAAAATCGGAATATGTTACGTGGCCTTCAATTATTTTTATCGTACATGTGTGGGTAGTTACTGATCCAGTGTTGCTGCGTAGTTCTTGCCGTCTCCTTTAATTTCCAGATGTCCTTCGTTCGTTTGACACCCATATCCCTCATGCTAAAAAGCGTCGACGTCGCGTTCGCGCTAAGTGTGTCCGACAGTGCACATAAATACACGTACGAAGCCGTTTTAGCGCCGTTTTTAATGCGATGAATTTGAAAGAAAAACGCCGTAACTGACCAATTCTTTCGTCGGCCTGACTGAGAAATGTTCCAAGCTACCTAGTACGTACGAATTATTCGGGATATTTCTTCTTATGATTGAGCGCAGGAAGAAAATGCACTCACTTTTTCTCATTGAAATGCATTACCGGAAGTCAATTTTCGACTGGTTGCTGTCTGCTTCAATTTGCGTCAGCACACTAGCGCCACTTGAACCTCTAGCGTACATTATAATAACTCTATGGTATTTCTCTCGCGCACTCTTTTGCAATGCGGATGCAAGCTTTTCTGAGGTAGTGCTCCGCCCGCCAGCCTTCGGGGCCCTAGTCCATCGTAGGGTGAGACGGAGTATAGCTCTTTGGCAAGCACCACCCTCCTTAATGCCGTCCCTCCAAAGCGGAATACGCGAGTAAGGGCGTTTCTCGCTTTTAATTCTCGTTCCGGCAACTTGGTAACCACAACAGGTTCTCAGATCTTTCTTGTAGACACAGAAAGGCGGGCCCCCTTCTTGACCCCGGAATCGAGCATCATCCTGCAAAATTAAGTGTCCTTGGACCGTTGCCCAACGTAACACGTCGTTCCAAAAGCGGGCCCAATCGAAAGAAAGAAAAGCAGATGTTGCGATAAAGATCGCCGCAGCGACCACAACTCTCTCCTGCATCATTTCTTGCGCTTACGGGCTCCCTATATATTCTCTTTGCTCTCTCACGCGTGGGTGCCGCGAAGCTCGCCGTTTCTACGGGGATCCGGGCGCATTCCAAATTCGGAGATTATTCGAAGGACGACATCGCCTGATCCCGAAGTCCGCAGTTCTCGTCGATGGGGAGGCGGTGCACGCGAGAAACTCGGCGTCGCTTGTTGTTTATACATACGGGTTGCGGCGTCGACTTTCCTCGTCGCCGGCGCTCGGCTCTTTTTCGTGCCCGGAGAGCAATAGCACGTGCTCGGAATGCCTTTCGACGGCGGAAACGGAGACGTCAAGTCCCGGCCGAATCTTAAAGGTGCCCTATTTCCGGAACACGACGGGAGCTGTTCGAGATCTCTCGGCTTTGCGTGTGATCCGTTGCTTTTCCTTTTCGTCCCACCCTTCTTTCTTTTTTTCTTGGAAGCTGTTTGTCTGTTTGTTTCCAGGTCTGTCTGTTTGTTGTTGCCGTGTTTGGCCCAGGTTGGAGAGAGACGATCAATGGGTGCTGTCATCTTAAGATGGTCGAACCCGCTTCCGCCGGCTGCAGTTGGTGCGGGGCGTACTAGGAAATAAGCGGATGACCTTTTTGGTCTTTTCTTGGTACGGCGCTGTGTGATCTATGCTTGTTTTTTTAATGCAAACGAGAGCGCAGCCAGTGGCGTACCAACTTGTTTTTGAGTAGGGGGGCAAACCAGACCCCCCCCCCCCCCCCCCAAGGGCCGGGGGGCGGTTCCCTTGGTATACCTTGGGCGCCACCGGCCAGTGTTTGCCCTGCCCAGTGGTGGCTGTTTCAGGGGGGGAGGGGGGGACAAAACTCATGCCTTGCCCCATCACTCTGAGAAACGGGGGGGGGGGGGGGGGGGGGGGGGGGCGGGGGCGGGGGCGGGCAGGCGCTTCCTTGCGCCCCCCGCTTAGTACGCCCGTGAGCGCAGCCCATCCTACGATTTGACGAGGCGAACCAAGGAGCACAAAAAGTTCAACAGCACGAAGTGCTGTTGAACAAAAAGTGCAGTGAATGCGCCCTGACCTTGTGCTTTCTGTTTGAGAGTTCTTAGCCTTTGATTGCGTTCTCACTAACGATGAAACGAGGTACAGCGAAGAATAAATACGTCGGCACCGGTCTTAACTGTTCTTAATCGGATTACAAAGCACTACGGACGTTGCGTGTGACGAGTTGGTGCTGCTAAGCCGAACTACTGAGCGTTTCCATCAGCGACACAACATTTGTCCACTTCCAGTTCGCCCGTTCCTGCGCAGAGTCGCTGCTGCCGCGGAACAATGAGACAACCAACGAGTGGACACGAAGAGCGAGGGAGGCCGGCGAAGCGGCTAATCTTTTTAGCCGTGGCCGATGCAAATAGAGCCTCATTTGTCTGCTCTCAGGGCTCGGGTGTCGCTTCCCTAATTGTGTTTTCGTCCGACGGCACTGGCGGACTGCGGTAGTCGCCGGGCGCTGTTTGCGTCGGTGCGCCGCTGTTTCGGAGAGCCTTCCCTTCGCTGCACCTTTTGCGGGAAGCGTCCCCGGGTATTGACATGTCCTGCCGTGGCTGCCTGTATACGTCTTTTAAGCCAGTTCAAACGAAAAATGCTGAGTCACTGGGCTTATATGAACGCATGCGCGGCGTTTGTTATTCTGCGAACGAGAGCTGCTACCCATGCCCAGAGAAAATGATTGCCAGCCGATGCTCCTTTACGTCGCCGACTACTCCGGCAAGCACAGTCGATCGCAACACTAAAGAACTTGCGCGAGTAGCTGGATAACACTAGGGAGTTTTACAATAACGTGCACGATTTTAGTGCACCTTATTGCGTTAGCGCACGCCACGAAATAGAGTTTTAGGATAGCGTCCCTCCGGCTCGACGCAAAAACTCAAACATCTTGTGCTTACACCGCTACCAAGATGCAGTAAAAATTTTTATTCCACATACGAAACGCTGTACCTCTAAAAAAAAAAAAAAAAAAAAAAAAGTATTTTGGTTTAGTAACTGTTAAGATTTGTTTAAATATGAGAATGTGCCGCGAGCGGTCGGCTGGTCGTGTCCGCTTGCGTGGCCTAGGCGAGAGAGGTCTCGTGTACCGACTTCTGCCCACGTACCCGACGTATACGTTCGCCGATAAATGCTCGCGCGTCGCAAGCGGCAAGTTTCCGGCTATCGTTGCCCACCTTACTGGGTCTTCCAAACCGTCTGTGACGTTCATCTCCCGTAGAAATGCAATGTCATCCTGTGTTGATAATCGCAGTATAGCCCGGATGCCGCTGACGTCGTGCTCACGACGATCGCCAAAGCGTCCGCATGCAGTACGGTCCCGGGAGCCGCCATTTTCTAACTGTCCTCGTCTTTGCTTTAGCCAACTTCTCGCGCATCACGAATCCTCCTTGGATTCGTGATGCGCGGTATTCTTCCCCGAATTTTGTACTTTTCTCAGGCTAGTGTAGCGGCTTTCGGCTGTAGCGGCCACTTTCGCGGGTTTGCCGGATGGAGTGGAACTGAAGCCGGATTAAGTAAAAACATCGGGGGCAGATATCTCGGAACACCCGTTGGTTACGCGAATTCTACAAAACGGAAGTCTTGGCATACGACCGCCTCAAAGTTAAATAATAAGTTAATTAACTATTTTTAGGTGATTTGTTTGATAATAGTGATGGTTATATTCCCATCTATTGTCCGCCGATCCATATATAGAGACGCAGTAAAAATCGCATTTGAATAACTTTTTCCCCTTTACTTAAAAATGGTGCGCTGTTAAAAAAAAATTACGAGACTATATATATTATATTATTTATTTATTTATATATATATATATATATATATATATATATATATATATATATATATATATATATATATATATATATATATATATATGGATATCGTTATGTAAAGCTTTTAGGGATTTGACCTCATGCCCATGTGCTTCTTTTAACACTAAGGCTAGGTATTGCAACTTCTAATTTATTTTGGTAAGCCCCCACAAAACGAAACGAGCAAGCCCGACGAGCGCCGAAAGAATTGGTGTCTCTCAATCTATACGTACGAACCTCACGACACTGAAAGGAAAATGAAACGAGCCATCTGGGGATTTCAAAAATCTCGGGAGTGTAATCGGGGGCTGCGACATGTGTGGGGACTGGCTGCGATCGAAACAAGATCGAAAGCTGCGGGGCGGGGGTGCCCTCTCGGATGTGCGCACAATGACTCCTCCAAGTTACATCCCCCCACATGCTTTTGCGCTCCCACCGGGTCGTTGACCCGACTCAGTGCGCTA
The DNA here is from genome assembly GCF_016920785.2 of Ixodes scapularis. Classification (NCBI taxonomy): domain Eukaryota; kingdom Metazoa; phylum Arthropoda; class Arachnida; order Ixodida; family Ixodidae; genus Ixodes; species Ixodes scapularis. The sequence goes on along the minus strand of NW_024609835.1, from coordinate 36,507,981 downwards.
CGGTTAGCCGCACGGAAAGTGTTAACGGGGTGAGCTATTTCTTCTTCATTTGCGGTGTTGAGGACCGCTGCTGCTTGGACACCTGTCACCGTGATCGTCTCTGCCCGTTGAATGACGGCGACTGGCGAAATTCGGAACGCAAATAGCACGTTTTGCCGCAAACAATCAGAGCGGCGATTACGAATGTTTGGATAGTTCACTTCGAATTAATGAGCGTACCGACGTACCATCGACTCGCGGAGTCGATGTTACGTACGTTAAGCCGAGGTCACACTGTTCATACAGCATGCAAAGGACAGCCTACAAACACGAGTCACTGCAGTATCCGTGGTCCGATAGCCGCGTGCCAAGTTTCCTCCTTGAACTCATTGTTATGCGGCAGCTCAGATCTCGCTGTGACTCGCGTTCGAATCTGTACGCAGGATGTATTTGGTATGACGTATAAACAGTGGGACCCGGCTTTAGTTTTACACTTACCACAAAATTATGTTAAGTTTAAGCTTCTGCAACTCCCGTGGAAGAATCATCCGAACTGGTATATTGAAAACTAAAAGCTTCCGAGGAGTTTTGGCTTCGAGCTGTTTTTTGAAGTTTTGACGGACCCAATGGAGTGTGACGCTCATTGTATACGCTAAAGAGAGTGAATTGTAGTCAAGTGATATTTGTGTTACCCATGTTTACAGCCTCATATATTTTCGGATGGATCTTGCCAGCGCATTGCGTACCGCGGATCTGTGAAGTAGTGGGCTATGCACGGTTTACGCGGTTTAAGGATCTTTAATTGACTTTGAGGTAGGTGTTCACGCAGCGCAGTTTGGCAGCATGTGGAGTGATTACTCGCGCTACGAACTGACACATTGCAAGAAACTAGCCCACCACCCCTACTGATATCGGCGCAGACGGGAGCATTTTACCGACTTCCATTCACGTTTAGCAGTCGTACTTCTGTCTAAACCTCCGATCAAACCAATCTGATGTTGGTGCGCGAAGTGGTCCGGCTGTCTAGAAACAGCGTCACAGCTGAGACGGAGTGTAAGAAAGCACTGTCAAAGCCAGCGCACGAGATGATCGGGACTCAAGTCGCATCTGAAGACGCTCGCGCGCCCCTCCCTGCCTTCGCAGTGGTTTCTTTCATACAGTCTCAGCTGAGAGTCTGTTCTAGCAAGCCGGCCATGGTGTCCCGCCGCATATGCTCCAGATGCCCGCTCGTTTGATAGTAACACCTTGTAGCGCAATACTATTAGGAGCGGATGTTGTCGATCCCATCGCTTTGCCGTCGACCCACAAGACGCGCCGGTGCGAGAGGAGACTCTGCTCGCTTTCCGAAGGAGCCGCGCCTTGGGACCCGCGACCGGGATCAGGAAAACGCTGATCCGTTTGTGCCTTTTTATTTGTATCTTTCCCGGAGGCTCAACAAGTCTCCACGGACGGATGGAGGGAAGGCAGCTGCCGCAGACTCGGCGTCCTAATCCCCATCCTGCTGGGCCTTCTCGGGTCCCGTCGTTATTACCGGGGCACTGCCCGTTTCACCGCCACCTGGGCGATGGTGGCGCTAACAAGGAGCCTGTGTGCCTAGATCTCAGAGTACTTCCAACTGCTCGATTGGTGTTACGTGGTTTATGGGTCGCGGGTGCAATAGTACGAGCTGCGAGGAGGTGACGAAAACGTCGATCGTCTGTAAGCGTCCCCACCTCTCGCCCCGCTTTCCTCATTGGCCACGCGACAACGAAACGCGTGCGCACTTGCGATCAATCTCTACCCATTAGACGCGTCCGCCATTTATGAAGTTGGAGACGCTTTCCATGGTTTGAGTTGCTCCCTCTTTTAACTCTAGGCACTCTACGAGTAGCCCACCTAAACGCCCGTTTTACTCCGTTCACCACAATGCTGAGAGTGCGGTGGAAGCTGCGTGCTCGGTGGACCAGTGATGCGTCTAGCTTCCACCACGTGATCATGCTCCCGCCCATATACCCGCGCTCAGGGAGCGGGGTCAGCTGACCAAAGGGGGTGCGATTGATTGGGCCGGCAAGCGCCTTGCTCCCACCGCGCCCTCAGCTTGTAGGAGTGAAGGAGCTTGGAAGACAGTCGCGAACGTATCGCGATGAATCCAAGTGCCGGTGTAACGGCTCTCTGTGGAGCGCGCCCGAGATGTCTGTGGCTTGTTGTTGAAGTGTGGTTGATAGGCTTGTTCTTGTTGTCGTTCATACGCACTGAAACAAAGAGGACGAAAAGGAAAAAACGAGAAGAGAGGAAAGAGCGCTAGCGCTCTTTCTTCTCTTTTCGTTTTTCCTTTTCGCGCTATTTTTTAAGTGATGTTTACCCAACTAGCCGACCAGATGATTTTTAGTAATTTTAGCGTTAAAAATATTGAAAAGAACAATATATTCATAGACATCTTACAAGATAATTTTTTTTTAACCCTACCGTTTGATTTTAGCGGCAATGTCCGATTTATTTTTCTTGATTTTTACCTCTTTGTATACACCAATTCATGTTTACAAATAGAGTGCCTTCATACACACGCGCGCTTTCGCTTGAGGGGTTACATCTCCGCCGTTTTTCCGCCCAATCGTTTTCTTACGCATTTTGAAGTGCGCGTAATCCCGTGTTAAGGGCCGCCCAGACTAGCGAGAAAACGCGCCCGGCGCGCCGATAAATCGGTTAAGCGGGAAGATAAAGGGCGTGTCTCTGCACGCGCTCGTGGCGCTGACTGTGCTTCGGCGCCATTTTGTTACTTGCCGCGATCGGCGTGCCACGCGCGTTTTCTCGCTAGTGTCGGCGGCCCTTTACTCAGCTTGAGCGCGTAGCTTTGGCTAATGCATAGACCGCCCAAGTCACGCGCCGAGTGCGCGAGAGCGTCACGCGCTGACATATTCAGGGCAAAAATGGATGTCTTCACCCTGAGACAGACCATATTTACAAACAAACCGGAGCGCCCCTAGCGGATGCCACCGGCGCCGCGCATGCGCGATGGAGTGTGGGCAAGAAGCTCGCCGTCGCCCATAAACAAACTAATGAAATCCGATGTTGTCAGCGTCGGTATAAGTCCCCGTGTCCTTTTTCGCGTTGGAATTGTTAATTCTACGTCTTCCTGGCGATGTCTGACTACTTGAGCGACCTCAGCGAAATTAACGAGGCTCGGTACACTGCATGCTTCGCGTGAATAATAAGACATGCGGCGATTCATTCCCCGTGGACGCCGCAGAATGTACGCTAAAGCCTGATTCGCATGACGAGATTTCGCTCGCAAGTTTAAGTCGCGACGTCGCCTAAGCTGCAAAAGCGTGAACTGTAGCTGAGATGGTCGGCGTCGATGCTGAAAATCTCAAGCAGAATCGGACCAAGTGAATCAGGCATAACAAGTCGGTGATGGCCACTGGTAATAATTATCAATACATCCTTGTATCTACTGTTTACATTGAGCCTGCTTACCAACCTTCAAACTTGAGTCTTTTGAGGCCTGCAGTTACTTCTTATCGCAAGTACCGGGCCATCATTTGGTCTTCGGGCCGGCGTCGTCTAAATGAGCAGACGAGAAACAGAAACGTTTGGAAGAGCAGACGACAGTTCGAACGATCTGGCGGCCGCTTGAACTTGAAGACACACTGAACGTAGTCCGCAGGTGGTTCGTACAACTTGACGGTTTTGCGGCGTTCATGTTGGAACAAAACAAATAAATCCGATGACCACAAGTATTCGTGAATTCAACCCAAAGTGCTTCCCGCCCAAGCAATCGTGATCCGACGGCGTCTCGTTTTCTCTTTTCACGACACATATACGCGTTCTCAAACGACCGAGCACATGAAAACTGACCTTCGAACTTTTCTCGACTCTTTTCGGTACAGCCCCAGTCGCGGCGTTTTGACGAGAAGGCAGGCTTTTGTCTGGTTTCTTTCAAAACGGTGCAGGAATACACGTATCACATGGGGACTTCCGCCCACAGCCCCCGACAGGAAGTGCGCCCACGCGCCACCACCGCGTCGTGACGTAACAGAGTTGAGTTCGTGTATAGTGTGCGTTTATTTTATTATTATTATTTTTTTTTTTTTTTTGGGGGGGGGGGGGGGGGGTAACGTAAACGTACACTTATCTATCCTTTTTTTTTTGGGGGGGGGGGGGGGTGGAGGGGAGGGCAGGGCTTGGGACCTGTCAAGCTGTTTTAATTATAACTTCTTTCATTTTCCAACAACCACAATGATAAAGAAACATGAAGGAAAAAAAGCTGTTTACAAACAGCTTTTTTCCCCATGTCTCTCCCATCATTGTTGAAAAGTAGTGAAAGCGCGCAATAAAGACGAATACGAAGACGGAGAGGCAAACAGGACGAGCGCTGACTATCAACTGGATTTTTATTTGAAAATAAAAACGGCAAAATAGAAACAGCAAAAGCCACAAATATTTCTATTTTGCCGTTTTTATTTTCTAATAAAAATTTAGTTGATAGTCAGCTCTCGTCCTGGTTGCCTCTCCGCCTTCGTATTCGTCTTTATTGTGCTCTTTCACTACTTTTCAACATGCATAACCAACTCGCCTGCATCGCTACGTTAGTTTGATCCCGTCATTTTGTTTCGATGAAAATAAAATAAGTTATTATTATTAACAATTTACAGGCTTACGATCGAGTGTTCTAAAACCTCTTGAGATGTCTTACGACGAGAGGACATACTGCAGCGCCATCTATCCGGTAGCCTGGAACACCTTGCATTTCGCAATATTTCGTATTAATTTCGGGTATAATTTTTTTTTTCTTGGCTCGAAAATCGTTTGACAACGTTATAAACGACCATTTCTTATAAATACTGCGTGCATTTGATCACGGAAATACTGCAAAACCATCTGTTTCGTGAAATGCAGTTACAAGATCACTTTATAAATGGCGCCAGCGCGCCAATCTGTTTCCTAGTCGTAAGAGATCGCGAGAACTTGGCCGTAAGCAAACGCCGGTCTGTGAACGGGCCTCAAATGTCCACACCTAATATCGCGTCCCCGCGTCTTTTAAATAAGTTGTGACGCGAGTGACCAAAGTAGGAGGGCTATCAAAATAAACGCGGTCGTTTATTCATGACTGCATAAAAACAATTTCCACTCGACCAGCGGCCCAACCGTTCCCGAAAACCGGAACTCCGATAGCAGGTCCAAAAACGTTTCGTTGGAAAATCCCCCCCAGAAATTTTTTTTTTTTACTCAATCTCTCGAAATAAACCCTAAATATCGCATATCAAAAAGGGCGTGCCTTTGTGTGTACTTTTTTTTTTTTCACATTCTTTTAAGTTTATTTTACTTTACGGCGGACTGCAACAACAAATGGGACACCAACGGTTTATTTTATATTTTTTAGCGTACAAGTTTTTTAAGGAAAGATTTCCGAAATTGCGCGGTGTAGCTCCCGCAGCGTGTGATTGAGCTGTATACATAAATATCTACCCCCATGACGCCGCCGAGCGTGCTCGTTGGTTCGATGGAAAATTCGCTCCGTGCGCTGCATTCCATTTCGAAATCCGGTGATGAGATGGCGCACTCGCTGCGGCTGGCTGTTGCGCGGAAGCCCCGGTACCTCGCCGTCCACTGATGAAAATTCGCCCAAAAGGGTCGGCCACTTCTTTGTCGTGGGCGCCGCCGTGGTCAATTCGTCGGCTGCGCTCAGCGCCGCAGCACCCATTTTTTCCACGTATGACCAATTTAGGATCTGGTCGGAAAAGTCCGAGCCTCTATAGTACTCCTCATCTTTTGTCTGTGCCTTCTTGCTTGGAAACGCCGCTCCCGCTTGATGCTTCGCGATTATGATACCGTAGAGAGCATTTCGACATTCGGAAGGGAGGATTGAGAGAGGGCAAACATAATGAGGGTAGACGTCGCAACTGAGATACAAATGCGTGTTTTGGACAATGCTCAAGAACCCATGCGTTCTCTTGATTTCAACGAGAACTCTTTAATATTACCTTTTTCGCTCCCCCCCTCCTCCGGTCTCTTTCTTTACTCTCCCTTTCCTTAGTGGCGCTTTATGGTCTAATACTGAGAAAGAGAGTACAGAACCGTCTCAGATTTGAGCGGGTTCCTAGGTAATAAATAGCCGCGTTTTATTCGTAGCTCCTCAATTTATTCTACGCGCTATTCGCTTCAAACTGAAACGAAAAGCTCTGCAGGAAGGGTTTCTCGTAGTAGCTAAATGAAGGATGTGTCAAGTGAGGATCGCTCCCCCTCTCCCTTTTTCTTTTTTAATTTGATCTTAGTTATCTTAGTTTTGTTGTTTACTTTACTCACCTTGACACTGAAATGCACGAACTCCAAGAACTAAGACGCTGTTGCGTCCACTACGTTACACCTCATAATTGCTGCTAATACTGCTTCAGCGACGTTCTTGACATTGGACTGATTTATATTGTGACGCTTTACGCATGCTTGTGTTTTGCCCCCTGTGAGTGATGCGTGTCTCACTTGCGTCTTTCTTTTTCTTTTTTTCGCAGGTACGTGTCTCGGAGTCCTCGACGTCGTCGTAAGGTTCGTTACACGCACCGGGCTCCTGCGACGCGCCAGTACGTATTGCTAGCACGGGGCTTTTTCCCCGCGCGCTGGTTTGCGTGGGTGCCTTCAGTGCTCGGGTGTGAAAGGAATAAGAGCGGCAAAACTAACTACGAAGGCAGGCACGCGAGGCATGCACGAAACGAAATCTACGAATCGCGCGAAGAGGTTGTGATAAAAGCACTAATAATTAAGTCTGGTTACGTTGGTGGTATAAGAGTGTAGTGAGTTTATTTATAGATGTGTAAAAAAATAAGTACTCTCACTGCAGATGTGATCGACGAAAGGGTTAATGCCCCACTCGGGTACAACCTTTTTCTGGTAATCGACTCGATGTTGTCGTTAGTTTTGAAACGTATACCTGTGTTTCGTTTCTCAACAATATTTAGTTAATAGCAGAAATTATGGTGGTCCACAAACAAATACTTGGTGCCGTTTTTTTTTTTCCCACGTTTATTGAAAGTTTGATTATAGGCCCACCGCAGGACATGTCGTTTAATAAATGTTCATTTTTCGTTTTTTTTTTTTTTTTTTTGCTTTTTTGACGTAGAAATTTTGGGATAAAGTTTTTTTGAAAAGGCTGCTGTATCCGAGTTTGCACACATTTGATTTAGTTACTGACTAAGCGTACGTGTTCACCGAGAATTCTCGATCACCCAATAATTAAAATGGAACTACACAATACACAACTAATACACTGTGGGAAAGAAACTATCGAAATTGAGACTGCAGCGTTTCGACGCTTCCATACTTTGAAGATATTTACCGTAAATGCACGAACGTTCTGTCGTCACAGATCGACGTGCCGTTTGTACCAGTTTTCGACTCATTGCGGACAGTGAGCGTCAGTAAGGAGACATGTCGTAGCGGCATGCAACGTGAGAAGCCTATGTCGCCGTCAGGTCGCCACACCGCTGGTGAAGCACACGTATTCTAGTTCGGTGCTGACTTCCGAACCTCTTCAAGGTCCTGGTTAGAACTTTGGGTCTCAACCGTAGAAGCAATGACGGCTCGCCAAAATTTGTTATTGTTGCTAGGTTGACTTTTTGTTTTAATACATGTTTTTTTTTTGTTTAAATTATAACTGAAAGACGATTTTGGAGCAACAAGTCTAGGGGTTGTGTTCTATGTTTGCATCCAGAAAGGATGCACAAAGGTGGCTTCGCTTGACTCGTGGTCTCTTCTAATTTATACGAATATTTCGAACGAACACTCGTCGCTCCGACAACAACCGACAGCCGAGTCTGAAGCAACTTTTCTTGGCAGGATTGCTCGCGGAAAAGCACACTCGCAATTGTTCGGGCCCTGGGATTGTTTGCCCGAAGATGTCCTACGGTTGTGGTCTGTATTTCCACGAACTAATGAGGATCTGTTTCTGTTCTCGGTGTCTTCGAGCAGCGGGATAAGCACCACAGACAAAAACACACGCTGGTTGTCCTCACTCAGCCCCTTAAAAGTAAAAACAAATAACAAAACATATTTTAGAGTTTAGACTTCTAGAAGACAGGGGAATTATTTTTCTCCCTGCGATTTTGTTTTCCTTCAAGTTTTCGTTGTTTTTTTTTTATGGTTCGTATGGTGCCCACTACTTAGAACAGGTCTCGCCACCCTTAAAATTGGGGGCCGATTCCCGAATTTGAAGGGACGGTAAAACAGTGATGGCGCCGGCAAGCCGATGTTGCCTTTTGTCATTCTGATCTTTTGTCTTTCACTTTGGATTCTTCGTATTCTCCGCCCAGTCTCGGGTGGTTGAAGAAGGCTGCTCCCCATTGGAAGCATTAGGCCAGCTCATCTTAGTTTGTCCTAAACACTCTACTCCGTTCCCCCCTAAGCTGACGGTGCGGTGGGAGGTCCATGCTTGTCGGTCCAGTCATACCTCGTTCCTTTGCCGCGCGAATCACGCTCCCGCCCATACCCACACGCAGAGAGCGGAGTTAAAGGGACCATGAAATGACCTTTTTACTTTTTCCAGATAACTTTTACATTAAACCGTCAATGTTCACTGAATGCCGAACAGGCATCCGTTTTCGTCTCGGTTTATTAACTTTTACACAAAAAATTATTGAAATATCGACTTTTTCATTCTCTCCAACTGACCGCAAAAGAAGCCGTGACGTAAACCGTTTCCGGAACCGGAAGTTCTCTCGGCAGTAGGAGAATGGGAGTGTTAGCGGCAACGAGTTGGGGTGCGCCGGTAGGTTTTACTGCGCTGATGTCACCGACGTATTTCGTGAATCGGCGCCTCTCATCGCCGCATCGCAGCTGAGCGAAATTCAATGAGATATGTTGCGCTACAGCGACAGCATGGGACTAGTCCCATACGCCGGTATGCCTGTTGGGAAGTGCAGCGAGTCTTGTCACCACCCCGTCATTGTTGGCAGAAGGGCCGGCCCGTGTCAGTCGTTTGCAAAGCGACGTAGATGGCGTTTTTCGCGGCCTCGGAGATGCAGGAGCGAGCCGACGTTAAAAAAGATACGTTTGAACTACGAGTGTCAGCAAGAGCCACGTAAATACCTGTTTACACTCGGAGCGGACGCGCGCGCTTGATGGAAGTCTTGTATTCGCGCTGTTGGCAAGCGCTTCGGGACCGTTCTTTTACGATTGCAACTCGATACTGACGCGACACTCGGCAAAGAAAGGTTGGACCGGGGTCGACAGTGACGTGCAGTCTGTCAGAATAAAAATGGCATACCAATAACAAAGTGTACATACCGTGTTACGAAGGCAATCCATACGGCGTTTATTTCAGCTCTATATCACACAAAACAAGAAGATAGAATCGACGAGAGTCCCTTTTCGACGAGTGTTCGTCAACGCTGCCTCGGAAAACAAGGGGAAGAGATTGACCTCCTCACCTCTTAATCTAGAATTGAGGTCAGTGATCAAACTATAATACGGGAAGGGTTCACAAGGGTCGCGCGGGCATATTCCATTTAGCACGCCAGCCGGTCGTAGGCAGACGGTCTTGCGACGAAGCAACGCAGCGCCGAGTCGGAATGCCTGCTAGGCCTATACGCTTCGTCGGAGTCGGTGAATCCAGCGTTCTTGTTCGTCGTGGTCTGTTTTAAGTACTGTTTTCTTGCTGCTTGAAGTCGGCACGCGCGGGACACGTAGAAAAATAAACGTTCAGTCAGTCAGAGTTTTGAGAGGAAGGAAAACAAAGAAAATAAATGTTCGTCGGTCGCCGTCACCCAAGTAACTGGCGGCCCTGCCCTACTGCGCACGCGCAGTAGTTGCTTCGTTTACCACACGATAGATGGCGCTTGGCTCTCAGCATTATCAAATTTGGCAATTTTCGCCACACATCTCTAATTATGCTACAAAATGTGGATCTGAATATTATTTAACAAAACTTTTAGGAAACATTCGCCGGCTATTTATTGTTTACGATCGCGGTGCTGGTGAGGTAGGCTCTTACCCAATAGGCGATGTGGATTCGGCTGACGTGCACCGATTCTGCGTATGCATCGTAGTGAACAGGCGAAGGAAGGAAGGCGCAAAAGAGTCCAGTTTTCTTTTAAAAGTTCTATAGCAAATAATTTTTTTGGGCTCCCTATTTTTGTGTTTTTGTGTTTCTTTTCACACCTTTTACGACGTGCGGTGGATGAAACTCGATTTTAAAATCATTTCATGGTCCCTTTAAGGGCGATTCACACACTTGCGTCGAGTCCCACTGAGTGCGCCTGCAACGGCTTGTGACGTACGGATTGCTATAGCAACAGCTGCGTCGGCTCCAACAGAACCGGGTTTTGCCCCGTTTTGTTGGAAGGGAAGCCCTGATTGGTCCAGCGAATGCCTATAACTTCCACCGCGCTGTCAGATTATGGGAGACCGGAGTATAGCTGTCCGACATCAGGGAGTTTTAGTTGATCATTCCAGTACCTTCGATAACGATGTGATGTGTACAATGCCTCGGCGGAGCATCGGGAATCGTTATCGGAACCATCCACTAAAACTCTCTTTCCCGCACCACACACTTGCCTTTGAGTGTGCTTGAGTGCATTGCCCGCCATCTATCAAGTGGCCTCGGAACAGTTCTAGTGCGCGAAAAACTAGACTAAAGCTTTTGCAGGATTTGCGAGACGAAATCTACCCACTATCTATAAAAAAATATTTCACGCTTTCAATAATAATAATAAAAATATCATTACCAATAAAGTGATTACGCTGTCTTGAAGTGTTGCAGGTGTACCTGATAGATAGCGCCAGTGTGCCAACATATTCTCCGTCGTAGGCCGTTACGAGGGAAGGCGACGCACTGGAACACAGTCGCAGGCGAATGTGCGAACCAGCCATTCAGCCCCAGTCAAACTGCTCGTACATCATACGGAAGACGCGCTGTTTACTACGGACATGGGGACCGAATCGTCCGTGGACAGGCCTGAAGCCTCTTAGAAAAGCATGTTTGCTTCGAACATGTCTGCAGAGTCCAGACAGTTTTTCTATGGCCACTGTGACCGTCGTACAAGAAAGAGGCGAGCCTTAGACAGTCTCTCTAAGACTGTCTTCTGTACGATGTACGAGCAGGGCCTCAAATCGCCCCCGTGGGCGCGGCGCTCAATCCGCCCATCCGCGCGGGCAGCGACACGAATTGGAAGCGCGTCTCCGGGGAACGCTCTTCGTCGTCATCGTCGCTCGGCAGCGCACCTCCGACGCGCAACGCAGCGGCAGGAGCAGCAGCAGCTAAAGCCGGCCGCAATTACGGCAGCAACCTGCGCGCAATACGCGAGTCCGTAGATGTCCGCTTTCGGACGGGTGCACAATCGGCGGTCTCGCTTTGCATCGGAGATGGGCTCCCTTTTTAGCCCACAGTCGACGGCGGGGATGGGACTGCACGCTACATGTGCTGACCCAGCTATAGGTGCCGATCCGGACCCCACGTGGTGGCGCTCGCTGCGCGCGAGCGTTCGGGGGAGCGCGCTCACCTGGTTGGTTGGAAGCTTGCCGATTGATCGGGCGTGCGTCTGTGCCGGCAGGACTGTCTACTGGCAGCTTCCTGGTGGGGCGCCACCGCGATTCGCCCGCCGGGGCGGGTAATGCGTCTGTGGCGTGGATGTGTCGCCGATGAGCGCTGACGAGTCCTCCACTGACACGCGCCCAAGACTCTGCTGATCTCCCTTTTTTTTTTCTTTTTTTTTTTTTTGAAGGGGAGTGTATTGTGACGGTGCGTGTGACGAAGCGAAGACGCGTCCGTGGTGTGCGTGTTTCAGAAGCAAAATTACCTTTTTCCGTAAGTTGTGCGGCGTGGGCGAGTTTGGAAACTTGGTTGGGTGTCTCGACTATCGGTATACATGTTTTATGGTTGTCTGTCGCTAAAGCGATATCTTTCGTGGTATTGAATTGTGCGGTCGACTGAGCTGTTGAAAATACTCGCTTATTTCTGAAGCCCAGGCAGGCTATTTTTGTATGTTCTCTTCGTTGTTATTGCTCTTATCGTGCACAACGGGAAAGAACGTGGTAATGGCTTGTGTTCTCTCCGAGACCGGGCAAAAAATAAAGTAGAGTTTTTTTTTTTTTATTTTTTGATCGTTCGGGCAGTGCGGTGTGTTAAAGGTAATTAAACTAAATTCCATAAAGCCTCGAGCAAACTCTTTATTTATTTGTTTGGACCTCCTGATATTCTTTTAAAACTTAAAAGAACCACAAAGCTGGGGCGTTAGCCAGCTACATAGTGACTAACGTACCAAATCTTCGGATGGAAAAGACGTCTACATAGTCGGACTGTATCGAGTGCTTTAATTCGGTCAAATGCTATCTTTAGCCTAATCATGCCGCCTAATCCGCAAATTCACACGCCATAACGACTCCCGGAACACATCGCCAAATAGCATTTTGCAATGTTCCCTCGAAGCAACTTTCGACTCGCTTAGGTATTTTCGAGCTGCTTTGCCATTTTCATATAACCATCATCGAAACCTTCGTCATCTATTCATCGTCGCATATCGAATGGGAAATACCTGTCAGCTCTGCTCGATGAACGCGTGTAATCATCTATGTCGGTCGAGCTCAGATTACGCACTCCTGGCGTCCTTCTTCTGGCCCGTTCTCGCGGTTTAAACGAAAAAAACTATTCTCGTCGTCGTTGAAAAAACAAAACAAAAAGAAAACACACACACAACAAAAGGACAGCGTGAGAGCGAGTCCAGTCGCGAAACGGAGCACCTGGCGAAGGCCGACCGCTGGCCCGTCCCGGCACTCTGCGGCGGTAGCCAGTGCCACAGCGCCGAAAGCTTTCGATCCCGGGGCTTCGTCCGCGCTGCCGGTCCTCCCTTCGCTTCTTGTCCCGAGCCTGTCGATGATGTCGGTCATTGATTCTCGCCGCCGACGGCTTTCTTGTCCGGGCTATCTTCTCCCGTCATCTCCCCCCTTCGTCGGCCCTTCTCCGTTCTTCTTTTCGCTCCTCGAGTGGGGGAGAAGGCCGCGATCCATTCCAATGATTTCGACGGAAGGTTGCGGCGCTTTCGAGAAAGGAAAAAAAAAATAAATAAATAAAAGGGGCCCCCGCTATATCGAGCCGCTTGATCTTGTAGCGAATGCACCTTGCGCTTGGGCCGCGCGTAGCAGGGGCCCGCCGGGACATTTCGGAACGAGTGCTTCTTGGTGATTTGTTGTGATGTATTTTTCTTCTTCCTTTTTCTTTTTTTGGAGAGGTTGTGTCTGAGAGTGTCCACGCACTCTCCTCCGCTTTCGACGGCGGCCATAAAAAGAATTCGGGTACTGTATTTCACCCGGCAGGAAGCGCGGGCCTTTAATGTTCGCCCCTAATGTTAGGTTGTAACGTATTGTGCGTCTGATATTGCCAAGAGGCGCATATTTGTTCGCCGTTACCACCCTTCCTTGAACATCTGGCTGTCGTGACCCACTTGTACGGCCTCCTTTTTTTCTTGTTTCTCTCTCATTTTGGTTGCAAGAGCTGATGGGCGAATCGGGCCGCAATACTAACCATTTCGACCGCGTTGTTCTTTGTGCACCGCGTGTCGCTCAATCGCCATGGAAACCTGCGATGCACATGGTCGCGAACACGCGTTTTTCCTTCGAGGTTATAGAATGCTGTCATTAACGGAAGGGCGGCCTGATATCATCAGTTCGATATGCCAACAACACCGTACAAATGGCTCGGAGCTTCCCGTACAATCAAAGCCTGATTTTTTTTTTTTTTTTTGTATTTTGAGCGACGGTATTGGGATAACAAACATCGCCCACTCATTTCCTGTCTGCGGCCTTTTTCTTCTGAGCGTCTCGGGCTAGGATGCTTGAATGAGTGTACACTATCACGGGAAGAAATAGCGTGCAGCGAAATGGCGGCGAAACGCCGGTTAGCGTGTCTAAAGGTTCGAGCTGGGACAGCTTTCACGTGCTCCAGAGCAGAAAACAAAGAGGCACCGGGGGCAGGTTGGCACTATGCAGCGTTCTTAATAATATTAACCTGGACAAAAGGCGACTGAGTTAGTAAAGATTATAAACTGCCTCGGTTCTTCCGGTGCCTGTCGGAGATTTTGTATAATTTCCTCTCTCTCGTCACTTTTGCCCTGGCGTTCACTCGTCCTTACGCCAAACGAGTTATGATCACGGTGACGCCTCAATGACTGCTTTTGTTTCCGAACACAACGATTGAACGGAGCGGCATTTTCGTGGTTACCCCGCCGGGGGCTCTTCTCACTCTCGTTATCAAATCATATCAAAGTTTATTCGGACAACCGTCGAGGAATACAGTCGTCTGGGGGCCGCCACAAAAAGGCATCGGCATACCTGACAAGGCGACAGCCCCCCCCCCCCCCCCCCCCCTCTCCACGGCCAGACAAAATGAAAGTCTCAGACGACGAAAACTACTTGGTCACGAAAGATCAAACATAGAATCCCATAAGCAGTACAAAGCACTGTATACAAAGGAAAAAACAATAAACTAAAACCAGATTGTCCCCCACGTTGGACAAACGACAACGACGCACATCAATTTTTATGCCTGCGCAAACACGGCAAACAAAGGGGCCTCACACAACAACATAGTGCAGCCAGCCAGCGATCTCTACAAAGATGTTTCTTTAAGCCCGCAGAGAAATGCTGCACAGAAAACAACATACGCGCACAACAAAAAACAATAATAATAATAAGAAGAAAAAACTTGTTATTTTTGAAGGGACAATAGACAAACATTTATGTTTTTCTTTAAAGCTTGTCCAAAGCTCCAGAATAATGGTCATGAGATCAGGGTGGTCATTCAGAAGTCCAGGTATTTGATAATCTAATTTTTGTATGCCATAGTTTATGCGTATTTTTTGCTTTCTGTAACTCATGTGCCGAAAATTGTATGGATGATCTTTCCAAAGATACACACTGAAAAAGTCGGTTGGTTCTAATAGGATTTGATTATAGATTAATAAAAATAACTTCTTATTCAAAATATTTTGAATGGTTAATGTTCGTTGCTTTCTGAAGAGCGGAGCGGAGTGACTCCGGTACGGGGCATTTTCGACCAAGCGCAGGGCCTTTTTCTGTAGTATGTGCAAGGTTTCTATATTTGTTTTTACTGTGGTCTCCCATACAGGAGACTCTAGTGAAGACGTGAATGAACTAAGGTATAATATAGTTGTTTTTTTTACCCAGTGAGGCAACACATTTTTAAATCTATAGATAATCCCGATAGACCGTGAGATTTCCGTTCTTACTCTCTGCACATGGAAAGACCAATGAGCCGCTCTCGATTGCCTAATGATCTTGGTCTTTTAACGGTTCTCTCTAATGTGGTCATTGCACGATTCACTGGCTGTCATAGCTGAGCTCGCTAGTGCTTTTTTACCACCAGAGAAGAGAGACGGGGGAAAGATGCTTTTGTACGAGTTTTGAGTGGCAAGTTAATCTTCTATAATCTTCTAGAGGGAGAATAGCGACGTTTGGGGAAGCCTGGAAACCTACAGAGGAGAGTCCTGGTGATAAGAGGATTTCTCCTTCCCCTCTTCTCGAGCGGTTGCGCGAGAGCTGACGGGAAACTTTTCCCGGACGTGCGCTGTGAGCAGTTACCTCAAATATGGCGTCTAGTACCTTTCCAAAAAATGCTCCTAGGCCGCCGCCATGTTGCTGATGCTGATGCGGCTGGTGCGACTCTCGCGCCCTCTATCAGCTAGAAGTTTTCTGCCACTCTCTGGGACTGTGAAGACCCGGTCAGTGCGGTTCTCTACCTACGTTTTTGCGGTTTTGCATTCGACGTTTTCTCGCCCCTCTTGGAAGTTTTCACTTAATTTTTTTATGCGTGCTGCGTACCCTTTTTGTGTTATCTTCCATTATGAGAAATAAGGCTGGTAAGTGCCTGCCATTCAAGCTTTTTTGCTCGACATTCACGGGAAACGAAGCAGGTGAAGGACGTCGAACGACCCTCGACGCGATTTTGCGAACATTGTTCTCCCCCCTCCCAGAAATAATCCGCTTACAATCCTCAGTCATCTCCAAAAATAGTTGTCCGGGTTGGGGTGAGAAACAGTGGTGTGAACTTAGCGAGAAAGTCGCTAAATTTAGAGTGTTTTCAGTCGTCCTAACGACAATTTTGTGTTTTTGGAGTCTTAGCGACTTTTTTGGGGACTTTTTTTTTCTTTTCTAGTTATGCAAATTGTTACTAAAGCTACGTGAACGGGGGGAAAATATGTCAGTCGGATAGCTCTTCGGTGGCTTCCAGGGGACAGCTCTGGATGTCACTCATTTTTGTTAATTTTTATTCATCCGGTTGTGGGTGAGGTGACGTTCTCCGACCCCTAAGCAATTCCCTCGCTTTAACGCGGGTTAAAGCAAGGGTTTTGTTCGATAAGGATGAAGAAGAACAGGCTTCCGCTGTTTTGTTCATGGACCAGGATCTTCTCGCCAACGCCTTGAGTCACTCAAGGTGTTGGCGAGTCCTTGGGAATGGGACGGCCGACTCCAACTATTCGCTTGTCTCTTCACAAAAAAAAAAAAAAAAAAAAAAAAAAACCTTTACGTTTTATAAAAAAAAATCCGAAAAAGGTCATCATCATCATCACCACTCAGCGACTTTTCGCTAAAACTGGCGACTTTTAGGTCAAAGTGGCAATGCAGGCGAGTTGGTTCATCGTTGGCAGATAAGGAGGGGGGGTTTGTGGTTTTGCCGGAGGGCATGTTTGGGACTAAGTCTCGCGCTGCCATCTCTAAGAACTTCCTTGCGATGTCGCCCGACCCGAAGAAGGTTAAGAGTGCAGCTTTGAGGTTGTGCGCTGGCCTGGAGCTGCACAGCCTAGAAAGGGAAATTAACAAAAGCAAGGTGGGGCACTTGGAGGCCTTTTTCACGGTCAAAACTCATAAGGAGGGCTCACCTTTTAGGACCATTGTCACTGAGAGGGGGACTTGGCAACGGTCAGTGAGCCAGTACCTACTGGGGCAGTTGGCTTCGTTGCGGTTAAGTGACCCGTTTCTGGTGCGAAACTCCCAGGAGGTGGTGGATTACCTAAGAACCGGTACCCTTACGAATACGACTGCGTTTTCTATAGACGTAGTGGATTTGTTTTACTCTATTCCCCATGGGGGCCTTTTCACGTCGGTACGCGATTGTATTGAAAATAGGGGGGTGGTTGGTTTCCAGAATGCTAGCGGTGTGGGAGTTGATAGCTTCTTGGAACTTCTCAGATTTTATCTACAGTCGACCTTCATTCTCTTTGACGGCGTGTACTACTTGCAGAGACAGGGCATTTGCATAGGAGCATGCGTAGCTCCAGTGTTGTGTGATATTTTTTTGGCGAAGATAGACAAAACCATTAGCGAGAATTTAGATTCGAGCTTGGTCACCAAGGTATTTAGATACGTAGACGACTACCTGGTGATGATCAACAGGCCTGAAGGGAACTCGGGTGACATCGTTGTCAATTCAGTGTTGGACGTTTTTACGCGTCATTCTGGGGGATTGAAGTTTACGCATGAGCGCCAAAACGGCTTGTTTCTGCAGTATCTTGATTTGAAAATGAAGTTCACCGAGCGGCACGTGTGTTGGCTTTATCATCCACGCACAAAGAAAGGGCTCCTGCCCTTTGATTCCGCACACTCCAAGTTGGTTAAGAGGAGCATCGCGTCATCTTGTTTGCAGGCGGCCTTAGAAAAATCTTGCCCCCACACGTTGCAGGAGAGTTTTGAAAAGCAGATTGATCGGCTTAGCTCCGCGGGCTTCCCAGCGACAGTTCTGCTGGCGGTAGCAGAAAAGCTACTAAGAAAGGTAAAGACGGGACCCCAACAACCAAGAGACCGGCCAAATAGGAGACCGCAAGTAATCCCATATTTACACAAGGTATCCCACAATCTAAAAAAGATTGCGGGGCGCTATGATGTACCGGTTGTCTTTTCGGCGCCCTGCAAGATGCTGCAGCTATGCCCCAGAGTGGCGGACAGGGGAACGGGAAGGAATAGATGTTCCGTAAAGCACAGAAACAAGTACGTCGAGTGCGCGATGGGGGTAGTTTATAGGATCCCGTTAAGCTGTGGTCGAGTATACATCGGCCAGACTGGCCGATGTGTTAATGACCGAGCACGTGAACACGCCCTTTCGCTGCGATCAACCTCGGGCGGTCACTTGCCTTTACACTGCAGCACTTGCTCGTGTGAGCCGATATTTGATCGCATCTCGATTTTGGGAAGAGGGGCCGATAAGACAGCACGCGAGCTGCTCGAAGCATTTGAGATAGGAAAGGAGGGTGACCAATGCGTCAGCCAAACATCGATATTTTTACGTAAGAGAGAGGTAGCTTTTTTGAGCACGTTTTGATGGGGTGATGATTTGGTGGTTTGTCTGTTTTCCTCGTTAGTTTCTTTTTCAATAAACGTTCAGTTGAAGTCCAGCGCTTGTCCTGTCAATTCCTCTTCCTTGTGTCTTCGTTGTTTGCGCGCTGATACCATTTTGTGACTTTTAGGTCGCGTCCTGGCGACTTCGCCCAAAAAAACTTAACAGCACTGGTGAGAAACGGGTCAGTCGCGTTTGTTTCTTCGCCTTGGTGCGGTTGTGAAAGAAGGAAGCTCCCCAAAACGTGCCCCAAAACGAAGTCATCTCGGATTCCGTTCGATCGTCAAGATGTGACTGTCGTCGACTGTGACTGTGTTATTTGAGATATTTCTCAAGTAAATTATTTTCGGATAACGCTGCATCGTGTGGTACGTACGATATATTGTTCGGATGTTAACACTTCCTCAATTGTATATCCGTGTCCTGTCCATCGGTAAACACGTTATTTGTGAGCGCGTGAAGAATGCATGCCTTTCGGCCCTCTTTTGTTGCAATTTATTTTTGACAGCAAAGCGCTTTGTCGCTTCACATGCGGCGAATCCCGCGGCGCCGTCAAAACTTATCGTAAGAAAAAAACAAATAACTATAACTATACATTCCAGTCGCATTCGTTCTGTCGCGCGCGTACCCAACAGAAATAGTTTACAGCTTTTTTTTTTTTTGTTGCTCTTTTTGTTTTTTCAAATGTAGCAAAATCCTTTCTCAATGTCCTCGGGAACATACATGTACCATGAAGCACAAAATATAGCGGGAAAATACGAGAATTTAGCCGCCAGCAGCGTTTGAAACTGCGCCTACGCAGGCTGCGCCTGTTGAAATCACAGTCCCCTCGGTTAGGGTTAGGAGGGACGCCGGTGAGAGTCTAGCCTCAAAGTCAGTGACTGGGCTCGAAAACGGTTTGTTGCCCCTGGGGTCGAGTGTTTTTTGGAAAGGTGTATACCCGCCCGACTTGTTGCTGGGTGCGTTCTGATCCCCGAGTTTCGGTGGTTTTTCTTCCACTCCATGGAGCTGACTTTCTCAAGTCACAATTAATAACTTGCAACAGCCACACGAGGGGTCAGCAGCAAAGCCGGCAGAAATGCCTGATACTTTTTGGAGGATAGGAGGCCGTGGATAGGATTTCTTCGATCTTGGAGCAGGTACAACGCCAGAGGAGGATTTGGCCGACGCCTGTTCCGTTGTCGCTTTGCTCCTCAGCCGTACAGTTGATGGTGACTTTAGCAGCCACGGGTTGGGTTTCCGCGACGGACGCTTTCACCCATTCACCTTGGTCATCGGCCCTTCTAGAATCAGCCACCAGGATCGCAACCAACGATAGCATGATACGCCGTGTTTTGTCTACACTTGGATGGGGGCGGCGTCACCGGGACCACCGTGCCTCGAGCCGCACAACACCCAACACACGTGGTACTGGTAAGGTGCTTTGATGTGTACACCTATGTGGCTAAACTCCACGGCGCGAATATTCGGTGAATAATCGCACCGTGGATACGATTTCCTAAGTTGCCCGCTCGTGATGGGTTCTCGCAGCTTTAAAGGGGTTGCAGCGTGGCACGCGAAACACGGCTGTCTTAACTACTCTGTCGTGGTTTCAGTCACTGCGAAATGTTGGAACCATGTAGGAATAAGCGTCTTCGTTTTCGGGGTTTTATTTTTATTTATATGTCCATAACATCATTTGTTGAACGGGGGATTTCTTCTTATTACGATTTTAACCAGAAAAGCGCAAAAAAAAAAAGAAAATCAACGTTAAACCGGATTTCCCCATCAGGAAAATGGGCAAAACCCGTTTAAGACTTTGGGTTCTTTGAGCCCCTAAACTACGAAGCACAAAAGAGGAAGGGCAACCCTCAATGGGGACACACGAAGGACAATGGGGAAACAACCATCGGAACAAGATAAAATGTAGCGAACGTTAAAATAGTCGTTGACAAAAATAATACTTGAAAGCGAAAAACCCTATGTATGAACCATGCGGAAAACACGTATGCGAGACAGCCTAAGCTCGCGGTAAAGGCACCTGTCAAAGACGCGTTTCACGCACCGCCGATCTACAAAAACCCGAATATTACCGCGCTGTAGTTAGTCCTCGAGCCCGCGCGAGGGATACAAGCAGCGACGTTGCTCGGGGCAACAGGGTCGCAAAACTGGGACCGAGGGAACTTTCCCTTGTCCTATCCAGGAGGGAAAGGAGAAGAGAAATTAGGGGTGTCGGACCCTAACGCCGATCATTTCTCACTCCACTGTCGCCTTCGTCCGCGGATATGGTGGCCGAGATACGAGCGCTATTAGCGGAGCGCGCTCCATTTCTCGCCGCTGTTTACAGCACGCACTCGCGGTGCCCGCCCGACCGACGCGAGTTTGCTTACCTAACTTGGTTATCGCTGATTTCGGCCGCCGTGCGAGCCTCAACAGAGTGTCCCTTTTCTGCTTGTGTTGCAGCATCTCTGGCTCCTTCTTCGGCTAGTCGCGCTTGCGTACCGCGAAGTGGGTTTCGCCAAGAAAAGTAGTCTGCGTCTTCCCGCTCCTTTCGTTCCGACTATTGCTGGGAAAACTCTGGGCGTTTAGCTGCGCGTAAAAATCTTCGCGGGGTGCTGCTCGCTCTTGGCTTCCATATCTGTTGCGCTGCTTCTGAGTTCCAAACCGTTTACGGAGGGAGGATCGGTAGGACGGAGACCTTTCCAGTAACAAACTTGAGAGGGAGCCGTGCCACCATCACCTGAGGACATAAACATAGGAACGTGATACTTTGTTCACACCAATTATAATTTAAAAAAAAAAGCATGTTGGAGAGGGAAAGAGAGAGAAAAGTGTGCATGATAAGATTACAAGAAGACGCAGGAAATTCTGAACTGCATTTCCGTGAAATCAAAAGACGAGGAAAGGGAGGCGGGAGAAAGAGAAACAACATAAATTGAGACGAGAAAGGAACCCAGACTAATTGCATTGAGGTTGCAGAAAAAGGCCAAAAGAGACAACTTTCTGTGGCAACACAGTCAAAGTCATTGGGCGTACGGTAGCTCGCGCACCTTGAACACGGATCTAAGCTGTGCACTCGCACTCCTCAATTGCTGTGATTGTGATGTTTGCACGTATACGGCGCGTGCTTTGCTTCCCTCCAATGCCACAAACACGCGCGTTCGGAGCTGTGGATTGGTATTGTAAAGATGTACGTGGTGTTACATGGTGCGCTGACGATGACGTCAAGGGTGCACTGGGGCCCTAGCTAGGCCCACCGCCACGTTGTTCGCCTGCGCAAGTCATTGATCAGTGACTTCCATGCTAATCGCCGTTATCGATTGTAGAGTGGAACTTGGTCACTCATTCGGACCCAGCGTAGCTCGTTGATTATCCTTCTGCAACTTTCCCTCGCGGAAGAGGAAGGTCAGGTGAGCGACGAACTGGCACGCTCGTGATCCCACTCGCCAGGTGGACAAAGCCCAGTCTCTTTTCCTCAGGCCGCCACGTGTGTGCTCGGGGCGTTGTGTTGTTGGCACACGTACGGGCGTCCTTCGCTGCTCACCGTTTCGGACTCCCCCAGTCTCGCTTTGTAGTCTGCTAATGCGATTCCTGGAAGCGTTATCCCCGGAACCTTGATTCCATTTGGGTCCAGGAGACCCCTGCTCTTTGCCTCTTCTTCTTCGTCTTCTCTTTGCCGTTCTCGTTTCCGTTTCTCCCCCCTTTTGTTTCATCTTCTTTATTTCTTTTTGGCCCTCTGAAGGAAGAGCGCTTGAGCCCCGGATTGTCTGAAGAGGAAGCCTGTGGCCGTGCGATGAACGCTAGGATATATTGCCGTTGTACATTATTATTTTTTTTTTCTTCTTTGCTTCCTTGTGTGTTGCGTGGTTTTACTGACCTTCCGCGTTTTTGTTCCTGATCGGAACGTGGCGTTGCGAGTATGTGAATGTGCTGAGCTTTCGCAGGCTTTGTCGGGGCCGTGGGAAGAGCTTCGGCTTTCTCGAGGTTTGTGGTGGGGTGCTGCACACAAGTGCTTGCGCTCGTAGTCGTAGGTGTTCCCCAACGTGTAGGATTAATTAATTTCGATAATTAAACAAAATTTTGTTGTTTCACGTCTTATCGCACGCATTTTCGTTTTGTTTATTTACACGCCTTTATCGAACTACCTTCTCGCGGGTAAAACTTGAAGGCCGGGAGAATGGGGGGGGGGGGGGGGGGGGGGGGGGATGGAGGGGTGGGAGTGGGAAGTGGAGTGACGATGTTTGGTCAATCTTCTGACAGCTGAGAACTCTAGAAATGATACGATAGATGCATGGATGAGTTTCAGTTCGTCTTCCCTGGCGTGCTTACGTTGAAGACGCTGTATGCTTCACGTGCGCAGTTTGGATGACTGAAGTTTCTAGCATAGTTTTCGTAGCGCTGTTGTAGCTACAAGACCAACAATCTCGGACAGGGCGTTTTAGTTTCTGATTTTAACGACACGTGGCCTAACGACCTTAATCTCGAGTTTACATCTCGGGTTTCCGCGTCGATCGGAATCTTGTCCTCCTCTAACATGCCTCGCCTCGCCGGTTCACACCCTCTCCATTTCGCCGTCTCCGACCGTCGGCTCTTTTGCCGTTTACATGACGCGATGTTTGGGAGAGACGCTCAGCGTAAAGACAAACAAACACAACAAAAACCCGCTCATTGTGGTTAGCAAGCACGAGCATAATGCGAAAAAAACAAAAACAAAAAAAAACACGGAAGTAGGTAAAAAAAAAGTACAGACATTTCAAAAATTTGTTTTATTCTAGTACGAAAACGCAGCCTTCAATAAGACCCTTAGGAAGTAATGATAAAAGAAACTGCCAGATGATAAAAGTGATACGCAAAGATGTCTCTTGATTCAGGCACACGTAACCTAATATTGCTTGAGCCCCCTCTCAGTAAGATTTTGAATGCCCAATATTGCTTACCCTGCTGCGAACATTCCCAATAAAACTCTTAACGTGAAACATTTTAGAGGACCATATATGTCATTGGCAAGACCCACGTAAAATTTTAAAATCTTTGTCTTAAAAAAAAAAAAAAACTATATTCTCAGATTTATATGCAGATGCTGTAGCGAATGCTTCGATCAAGGCCACGGAAAGATCTTGCAGATTCAGTGATGTAATTGCTGCGCCAAACTGCGCCAAGGGGCTAACCCTGCTACATCCTGCTACATTTCGCCGAAATATGGGTAATCTGCGCCAAGCCTGCGCCAAAGGACCAATTTCGGTCGCCTTTCAAAACCGAAATTAAACTGAGTACCGCAATCGAGCATGCGTGAGCTAGGTGGCGCAAGCGACCGCCCGACAGAAAGTATGCTGCATCAATCGTCCATCTGGTCTCGCATGGTTTTTCCCGCCGTTCCTCATTTCGCGCTCTCGTGGGTCTCGTCTCGCATCCTCTTGAAAATATTTTAACGATAGATGCAAGCGTATATGGACGCCCCGACGCTAGCTTGCCGGGTACCAGCCATGCCGTCATGCTGTAAAACTAAACCACGTTTTTGCGCATTGGGAGTTACATGTTATCTGAAGCACTCGCTTCTGAAAGAAACGGCCGTGGCAAAACTATTTTTGGTCCCTTCCTACCAGTCACCGTGGTTATAACGTCGGGTGTTCCCGTCCACACATTGCTGCAGATATGTCGCTTTCTAAAATGAAACGCAAGGACCGCTGCAGGGTAATCAGCAATCCTGTCCTTGTTTAAATTAAACGCTACTACAAAAATCCCTCTAGCTCAAAGACTGTTGTGTCGAAGTACTGTTTACCTAGGTTTCTCTTGATGGGATCTCTTTTGAGACGGACCCCGGTACGTGAAAAGTCTGTCGCAAAAGAAAGTTTAAGACAAGTTAGCTAAAGCAAAAAAAGTCAATGTCTGCACGCTGAACCCGCACAGCGCGCCCCGCACAGCGCGCCTGTTTATCTTGAGCTCAGTTCTTGCACAAAGCGCTCCAAGAACTTTTTGACCCAGACTCGCGATGTCTCGCATTGATGCGCTCAGGTTCGTTTTTTTTTTCTTTATTAGCTTTATTGTCCTTGTTTTGTTTGCGATTTTCAACTTTTTAAATTAGCTTGTGCCTCGCATACTGGCCTGGCAAGCACGCGCCACTGGACTGTTTTTCTCTTTTTTTTTTATGCTGGATTGTTACATTTTGCATACAATTTCGGGGACCAGATGGCGACGGAGCTGAGTGGCAGTGTTTCGGTTTCGATCAAACAGCCGTCTCCGCTCGCATAACGAAGCGCGTGCAACTGAAAGCTTCCGAAGTTGCCCTCACCTCACGTGCATGCGAACATAATTGCACGACAGAGGTACCAGCTGGGAACGCTTGCAATCCATTGCTTTACATTTGCTTGCTGACGAAAATCTGGCATGTCGGGAACCAGTGTAACGGTGGGAGACATTTTGGAATTGCTCGGCAACGCCTACAGCACTGTACACTTGTGGGATGTCTCAACGTCTCTTTGGAGACATTGAAAGTGGACATTCATTACTTGCCGAAAGCTAAGCGAGGATTGCAGCAGCCTTGCAGAAAGTTTCAACAAACAAAAGGAAAAACACCCACCAGTCGTATTGCACCTTTTTCATGTGTACAGTTTCGTATTGTATTGCAGTAGTTACGAGTTTCATCAGTTGGATACTGCTTCAATTTATTATATTATATAACTAGTGAAGTTTATGCTTTCATATTTACTGCTAAGCTGGTCATTTTCAAATAAATTTAATATGTGCAATTTGGTTCTTATTTATCTATAGCGGGTACATATATATATATATGTCATTTAACTGAAGCATTGCAAAATATGTTGTGTCATTGGCATCTCAGTCAACAACTTGAAAGACTCCCAGGTCGTCTAACTTGACAATAATTTGCTTATTGTGGCGAGCAAAGTGCCCTTCCTTTGTCCAGCATTTAGAACAAAATTTTTTTTTTGTGTATTTTTATAAAAAAAATTGCTCCAAAAGCCACTTTCTGCTGCTCCGAAACACTGTTTTGGCTGCTCCAAAAGCTACTTTTGCTGCTCCAAAACACGGTTTTGGCTGCTCCAAAAGGTGCTCCAAAACGGCTTAGGCCAATCACATCACTGAGATTGGAACATTTTAGTTCAGGGAGGCCAGCGAAACATTTATCGAAGTCGTTTGCTGCAAATGTATTCTTCAGATTATTGTCTGTTTCAGGACCACCCGATCAGTGAACTCTCTTTGACAAATTTCTTGCTCTTCTTCCGTGTTAATACGTCGATTATACCGGGTTTGCAACCAGACATACCACTTGCTGTAGTGTAGATGGAGGGTAGGTTGTGTGTGTGTGTGGGGGGGGGGGGGGGGGGGGGGGACGTTTCGGGTGGCGTGCTTGGGGTCTGTATAATATTCTGGGCCGGATACGAACCGCGGGCAGCAGGCTGCCGTTATCTGCTTTAAAACAACACGAATTATAAAAACACTAAGAATAATGAATGAAGACGAATGGACTTTCGTATTGTTTTTTTTTTTTTTTTAGTCATGAATGAAGTGATGATTCTTTTTGAACTAACGACTTATCATTTTTATTAGATGTTTTTTATTAGAAAAATAATCGCCTACCGCGGACTGGAAGTCAGTTGCAAACTATAAAATAGAGAAAACTTTTTTTTTTTTAACCTCAGATTTGTTTTTTGCGGAATACACACACAGTGCGGGGTCGGGACTATATGGTACGGGAAATGTGATAGGTGTTAGGAAGTATTATTAATATCCTTGCTTACGCAAAGACTTGGTTAGTTTGGCAAACGAGAATG